>NC_134828.1:117547211-117847211 GCF_004210375.1 Tachypleus tridentatus
ATACCTGAGTAGTTGCTACCATACACAACTTATCAACTCAGATCTTTATATCCTAATGAGTGACACTAATACCTGATTAGTTGCTACTATACACAACTCATCAACTTAGATCTCTTTTATATCCTAATAAGTGACACTAATACCTGAGTAGTTGCTATTATACACAACTCATCAACTTAGATCTTTATATCCTAATGAGTGACAACTCATCAACTTAATACCTGATTGTTGCTACTATACACAACTCATCAACTTAGATCTTTATATCCTAATGAGTGACACAATACCTTTATATCCCAATGAGTGACATTAGTTGCTACTATACACAACTCATCAACTTAGATCTTTATATCCTAATGAGTGACACTAATACCTGATTAGTTGCTACTATACACAACTCATCAACTTAGATCTTTATATCCTAATGAGTGACACTAATACCTGATTAGTTGCTACTATACACAACCTCATCAACTTAGATCTTTATATCCTAATGAGTGACACTAATACCTGATTAGTTGCTACTATACACAACTCATCAACTTAGATCTTTATATCCAATGAGTGACACTAATACCTGAGTAGTTGCTACTATACACAACTCATCAACTTAGATCTTTATATCCTAATGAGTGACACTAATATCCCTGATTAGTTGCTACTATACACAACTCATCAACTTAGATCTTTATATCCTAATGAAGTGACACTAATACCTGAGTAGTTGCTACTATACACAACCTATCAACTTAGATCTTTATATCCCAATGGGCACATAAATACTTGATAGATGGCTACCATACACAACCCATCAACTTGACACTAATACCTGATTAGTTGCTACTATACACAACTCATCAACTTAGATCTTTATATCCTAATGAGTGACACTAATACCTGATTAGTTGCTACTATACACAACTCATCAACTTAGATCTTTATATCCTAATGAGTGACACTAATACCTGAGTAGTTGCTACTATACACAACTCATCAACTTAGATCTTTATATCTAATGAGTGACCTAATACCTGATGTAGTGACTATACACAATACCTGATCTTTATATCCTACAAGTGACACCTAATAGTTGCTACTATACACAACTCATCAACTTAGATCTTTATATCCCTAATGAGTGACACTAATACCTGATTAGTTGCTACTATACACAACTCATCAACTTAGATCTTTATATCCTAATGAGTGACACTAATACCTGATTAGTTGCTACTATACACAACCTATCAACTTAGATCTTTATATCCTAATAAGTGACACTAATACCTGATTAGTTGCTACTATACACAACTCATCAACTTAGATCTTTATATCCTAATGAGTGACACTAATACCTGATTAGTTGCTACTATACACAACTCATCAACTTAGATCTTTATATCCTAATGAGTGACACTAATACCTGATTAGTTGCTACTATACACAACTCATCAACTTAGATCTTTATATCCTAATGAGTGACACTAATACCTGATTAGTTGCTACTATACACAACTCATCAACTTAGATCTTTATATCCTAATAAGTGACACTAATACCTGATTAGTTGCTACTATACACAACTCATCAACTTAGATCTTTATATCCTAATGAATGACACTAATACCTGATTAGTTGCTACTATACACAACTCATCAACTTAGATCTTTATATCCTAATGAGTGACATAAATACCTGATTAGTTGCTACTATACACAACCTCATCAACTTAGATCTTTATATCCCAATAAGTGACACTAATACCTGATTAGTTGCTACTATACACAACTCATCAACTTAGATCTTTATATCCTAATGAGTGACACTAATACCTGAGTAGTTGCTACTATACACAACTCATCAACTTAGATCTTTATATCCTAATAAGTGACACTAATACCTGATTAGTTGCTACTATACACAACTCATCAACTTAGATCTTTATATCCTAATGAGTGACACTAATACCTGATTAGTTGCTACTATACACAACTCATCAACTTAGATCTTTATATCCTAATAAGTGACACTAATACCTGATTAGTTGCTACTATACACAACTCATCAACTTAGATCTTTATATCCTGATGAGTGACACTAATACCTGATTAGTTGCTACTATACACAACTCATCAACTTAGATCTTTATATCCTAATAAGTGACACTAATACCTGAGTAGTTGCTACTATACACAACTCATCGACTTAGATCTTTATATCCTAATGAGTGACACTAATACCTGATAGTTGCTACACAACTCATCAATACACAACTCATCGACTCAGATCTTTATATCCTAATGAGTGACACTAATACCTGATTAGTTGCTACTATACACAACTCATCAACTTAGATCTTTATATCCTAATGAGTGACACTAATACCTGATTAGTTGCTACTATACACAACTCATCAACTTAGATCTTTATATCCTAATAAGTGACACTAATACCTGATTAGTTGCTACTATACACAACCTCATCAACTTAGATCTTTATATCCTAATAAGTGACACTAATACCTGATTAGTTACTACTATACACAACTCATCAACTTAGATCTTTATATCCTGATGAGTGACAATAATACCTGATTAGTTGCTACTATACACAACTCATCAACTTAGATCTTTATATCCTAATGAGTGACACTAATACCTGATTAGTTGCTACTATACACAACTCATCGACTTAGAACTTTATATCCTAATAAGTGACACTAATACCTGATTAGTTGCTATTATACACAACTCATCAACTTAGATCTTTATATCCTAATGAATGACACTAATACCTGAGTAGTTGCTACTATATACACAACTCATCGACTTAGATCTTTATATCCTAATGAGTGACATAATACCTGATCAGTTGCTACTATACACAACTCATCAACTTAGATCTTTATATCCTAATAAGTGACACTAATACCTGAGTAGTTGCTACGATACACAACTCATCGACTCAGATCTTTATATCCTAATGAATGACACTAATACCTGAGTAGTTGCTACTATACACAACTCATCAACTTAGATCTTTATATCGTAATGAGTGACACTAATACCTGAGTAGTTGCTACTATACACAACTCATCAACTTAGATCTTTATATCCTAATGAGTGACACTAATACCTGAGTAGTTGCTACTATACACAACTCATCAACTTAGATCTTTATATCCAAATGAGTGACACTAATACCTGATTAGTTGCTACTATACACAACTCATCGACTCAGATCTTTATATCCCAATGAGTGACACTAATACCTGATTAGTTGCTATTATACACAACTCATCAACTTAGATCTTTATATCCCAATGAGTGACACTAATACCTGAGTAGTTGCTACTATACACAACTCATCGACTCAGATCTTTATATCCTAATGAGTGACACTAATACCTGATTAGTTGCTACTATACACAACTCATCAACTTAGATCTTTATATCCTAATAAGTGACACTAATACCTGAGTAGTTGCTACTATACACAACTCATCGACTCAGATCTTTATATCCTAATAAGTGACACTAATACCTGATTAGTTGCTACTATACACAACTCATCGACTCAGATCTTTATATCCTAATGAGTGACACTAATACCTGATTAGTTGCTACTATACACAACTCATCAACTTAGATCTTTATATCCTAATGAGTGACACTAATACCTGAGTAGTTGCTACTATACACAACCTATCAACTTAGATCTTTATATCCTAATAAGTGACACTAATACCTGATTAGTTGCTACTATACACAACTCATCAACTTAGATCTTTATATCCTAATGAGTGACACTAATACCTGAGTAGTTGCTACTATACACAACTCATCAACTTAGATCTTTATATCCTAATAAGTGACAATAATACCTGATTAGTTGCTACTATACACAACTCATCAACTTAGATCTTTATATCCTGATGAGTGACAATAATACCTGATTAGTTGCTACTATACACAACTCATCAACTTAGATCTTTATATCCTAATGAGTGACATAAATACCTGAGTAGTTGCTATTATACACAACTCATCAACTTAGATCTTTATATCCTGATGAGTGACAATAATACCTGATTAGTTGCTACTATACACAACTCATCAACTTAGATCTTTATATCCTAATGAGTGACACTAATACCTGAGTAGTTGCTACTATACACAACCTATCAACTTAGATCTTTATATCCTAATAAGTGACACTAATACCTGATTAGTTGCTACTATACACAACTCATCGACTCAGATCTTTATATCCTAATGAGTGACACTAATACCTGATTAGTTGCTACTATACACAACCTATCAACTTAGATCTTTATATCCTAATAAGTGACACTAATACCTGATTAGTTGCTACTATACACAACTCATCAACTTAGATCTTTATATCCTGATGAGTGACACTAATACCTGATTAGTTGCTACTATACACAACTCATCAACTTAGATCTTTATATCCTAATGAGTGACACTAATACCTGAGTAGTTGCTACTATACACAACTCATCGACTTAGATCTTTATATCCTAATGAGTGACATAAATACCTGATCAGTTGCTACTATACACAACTCATCAACTTAGATCTTTATATCCTAATAAGTGACACTAATACCTGAGTAGTTGCTACTATACACAACTCATCAACTTAGATCTTTATATCCCAATGAGTGACACTAATACCTGAGTAGTTGCTACTATACACAACTCATCAACTTAGATCTTTATATCCTAATGAGTGACACTAATACCTGAGTAGTTGCTATTATACACAACTCATCAACTTAGATCTTTATATCCTAATGAGTGACACTAATACCTGAGTAGTTGCTACTATACACAACTCATCGACTCAGATCTTTATATCCTAATAAGTGACACTAATACCTGATTAGTTGCTACTATACACAACTCATCGACTCAGATCTTTATATCCTAATGAGTGACACTAATACCTGATTAGTTGCTATTATACACAACTCATCAACTTAGATCTTTATATCCTAATGAGTGACACTAATACCTGAGTAGTTGCTACTATACACAACTCATCGACTCAGATCTTTATATCCTAATGAGTGACACTAATACCTGATTAGTTGCTACTATACACAACTCATCAACTTAGATCTTTATATCCTAATAAGTGACACTAATACCTGAGTAGTTGCTACTATACACAACTCATCGACTCAGATCTTTATATCCTAATAAGTGACACTAATACCTGATTAGTTGCTACTATACACAACTCATCGACTCAGATCTTTATATCCTAATGAGTGACACTAATACCTGATTAGTTGCTACTATACACAACTCATCAACTTAGATCTTTATATCCTAATGAGTGACACTAATACCTGAGTAGTTGCTACTATACACAACCCATCAACTTAGATCTTTATATCCTAATGAGTGACACTAATACCTGATTAGTTGCTATTATACACAACTCATCAACTTAGATCTTTATATCCTAATGAGTGACACTAATACCTGAGTAGTTGCTATTATACACAACTCATCAACTTAGATCTTTATATCCTAATAAGTGACAATAATACCTGATTAGTTGCTACTATACACAACTCATCAACTTAGATCTTTATATCCTGATGAGTGACAATAATACCTGATTAGTTGCTACTATACACAACTCATCAACTTAGATCTTTATATCCTAATGAGTGACATAAATACCTGAGTAGTTGCTACTATACACAACTCATCAACTTAGATCTTTATATCCTGATGAGTGACACTAATACCTGATTAGTTGCTACTATACACAACTCATCAACTTAGATCTTTATATCCTAATGAGTGACACTAATACCTGAGTAGTTGCTACTATACACAACTCATCAACTTAGATCTTTATATCCTAACAAGTGACACTAATACCTGAGTAGTTGCTACTATACACAACTCATCGACTCAGATCTTTATATCCTAATGAGTGACACTAATACCTGATTAGTTGCTACTATACACAACCTATCAACTTAGATCTTTATATCCTAATAAGTGACACTAATACCTGATTAGTTGCTATTATACACAACTCATCAACTTAGATCTTTATATCCTGATGAGTGACAATAATACCTGATTAGTTGCTACTATACACAACTCATCAACTTAGATCTTTATATCCTAATGAGTGACACTAATACCTGAGTAGTTGCTATTATACACAACTCATCAACTTAGATCTTTATATCCTAATAAGTGACAATAATACCTGTTAGTTGCTACTATACACAACTCATCAACTTAGATCTTTATATCGTAATGAGTGACATAAATACCTGAGTAGTTGCTATTATACACAACTCATCAACTTAGATCTTTATATCCTAATGAGTGACAATAATACCTGATTAGTTGCTACTATACACAACTCATCAACTTAGATCTTTATATCCTAATAAGTGACACTAATACCTGATTAGTTGCTACTATACACAACTCATCGACTCAGATCTTTATATCCTAATGAGTGACACTAATACCTGATTAGTTGCTACTATACACAACTCATCAACTTAGATCTTTATATCCTAATGAATGACACTAATACCTGAGTAGTTGCTACTATACACAACTCATCGACTTAGATCTTTATATCCTTATGAGTGACATAAATACCTGATCAGTTGCTACTATACACAACCTATCAACTTAGATCTTTATATCCTAATAAGTGACACTAATACCTGAGTAGTTGCTACGATACACAACTCATCGACTCAGATCTTTATATCCTAATGAGTGACACTAATACCTGAGTAGTTGCTACTATACACAACTCATCAACTTAGATCTTTATATCCTAATGAGTGACACTAATACCTGAGTAGTTGCTATTATACACAACTCATCAACTTAGATCTTTATATCCTGATGAGTGACACTAATACTTGAGTAGTTGCTACTATACACAACTCATCGACTCAGATCTTTATATCCTAATAAGTGACACTAATACCTGATTAGTTGCTACTATACACAACTCATCGACTCAGATCTTTATATCCTAATGAGTGACACTAATACCTGATTAGTTGCTACTATACACAACTCATCAACTTAGATCTTTATATCCTAATGAGTGACACTAATACCTGAGTAGTTGCTACTATACACAACTCATCGACTCAGATCTTTATATCCTAACAAGTGACACTAATACCTGAGTAGTTGCTACTATACACAACTCATCGACTCAGATCTTTATATCCTAATGAGTGACACTAATACCTGATTAGTTGCTACTATACACAACCTATCAACTTAGATCTTTATATCCTAATAAGTGACACTAATACCTGATTAGTTGCTATTATACACAACTCATCAACTTAGATCTTTATATCCTGATGAGTGACACTAATACCTGATTAGTTGCTACTATACACAACTCATCAACTTAGATCTTTATATCCCAATGAGTGACACTAATACCTGAGTAGTTGCTATTATACACAACTCATCAACTTAGATCTTTATATCCTAATGAGTGACACTAATACCTGAGTAGTTGCTATTATACACAACTCATCAACTTAGATCTTTATATCCTGATGAGTGACAATAATACCTGATTAGTTGCTACTATACACAACTCATCGACTCAGATCTTTATATCCTAATGAGTGACACTAATACCTGATTAGTTGCTACTATACACAACTCATCAACTTAGATCTTTATATCCTAATGAGTGACACTAATACCTGAGTAGTTGCTACTATACACAACTCATCGACTTAGAACTTTATATCCTAATAAGTGACACTAATACCTGATTAGTTGCTATTATACACAACTCATCAACTTAGATCTTTATATCCTAATGAGTGACACTAATACCTGAGTAGTTGCTATTATACACAACTCATCAACTTAGATCTTTATATCCTAATAAGTGACAATAATACCTGATTAGTTACTACTATACACAACTCATCAACTTAGATCTTTATATCCTGATGAGTGACAATAATACCTGATTAGTTGCTACTATACACAACCTATCAACTTAGATCTTTATATCCTAATAAGTGACACTAATACCTGATTAGTTGCTATTATACACAACTCATCAACTTAGATCTTTATATCCTGATGAGTGACACTAATACCTGATTAGTTGCTACTATACACAACTCATCAACTTAGATCTTTATATCCTAATAAGTGACACTAATACATGAGTAGTTGCTACGATACACAACTCATCGACTCAGATCTTTATATCCTAACAAGTGACACTAATACCTGAGTAGTTGCTACTATACACAACTCATCGACTCAGATCTTTATATCCTAATGAGTGACACTAATACCTGATTAGTTGCTACTATACACAACTCATCAACTTAGATCTTTATATCCTAATGAGTGACACTAATACCTGAGTAGTTGCTACTATACACAACCTATCAACTTAGATCTTTATATCCTAATAAGTGACACTAATACCTGATTAGTTGCTATTATACACAACTCATCAACTTAGATCTTTATATCCTAATGAGTGACACTAATACCTGAGTAGTTGCTATTATACACAACTCATCAACTTAGATCTTTATATCCTAATAAGTGACAATAATACCTGATTAGTTACTACTATACACAACTCATCAACTTAGATCTTTATATCCTGATGAGTGACAATAATACCTGATTAGTTGCTACTATAACAACTCATCAACTTAGATCTTTATATCCTAATGAGTGACATAAATACCTGAGTAGTTGCTATTATACACAACTCATCAACATAGATCTTTATATCCTGATGAGTGACAATAATACCTGATTAGTTGCTACTATACACAACTCATCAACTTAGATCTTTATATCCTAATGAGTGACACTAATACCTGAGTAGTTGCTACTATACACAACCTATCAACTTAGATCTTTATATCCTAACAAGTGACACTAATACCTGAGTAGTTGCTACTATACACAACTCATCGACTCAGATCTTTATATCCTAATGAGTGACACTAATACCTGATTAGTTGCTACTATACACAACTCATCAACTTAGATCTTTATATCCTAATAAGTGACACTAATACCTGATTAGTTGCTATTATACACAACTCATCAACTTAGATCTTTATATCCTGATGAGTGACAATAATACCTGATTAGTTGCTACTATACACAACTCATCAACTTAGATCTTTATATCCTAATGAGTGACATAAATACCTGAGTAGTTGCTATTATACACAACTCATCAACATAGATCTTTATATCCTGATGAGTGACAATAATACCTGATTAGTTGCTACTATACACAACTCATCAACTTAGATCTTTATATCCTAATGAGTGACACTAATACCTGAGTAGTTGCTACTATACACAACCTATCAACTTAGATCTTTATATCCTAACAAGTGACACTAATACCTGAGTAGTTGCTACTATACACAACTCATCGACTCAGATCTTTATATCCTAATGAGTGACACTAATACCTGATTAGTTGCTACTATACACAACTCATCGACTCAGATCTTTATATCCTAATGAGTGACACTAATACCTGATTAGTTGCTACTATACACAACTCATCAACTTAGATCTTTATATCCTAATGAATGACACTAATACCTGAGTAGTTGCTACTATACACAACTCATCGACTTAGATCTTTATATCCTAATGAGTGACATAAATACCTGATCAGTTGCTACTATACACAACTCATCAACTTAGATCTTTATATCCTAATAAGTGACACTAATACCTGAGTAGTTGCTACTATACACAACTCATCGACTCAGATCTTTATATCCTAATGAGTGACACTAATACCTGATTAGTTGCTACTATACACAACTCATCAACTTAGATCTTTATATCCTAATGAGTGACACTAATACCTGAGTAGTTGCTATTATACACAACTCATCAACTTAGATCTTTATATCCTGATGAGTGACACTAATACTTGAGTAGTTGCTACTATACACAACTCATCGACTCAGATCTTTATATCCTAATAAGTGACACTAATACCTGATTAAGTTGCTACTATACACAACTCATCGACTCAGATCTTTATATCCTAATGAGTGACACTAATACCTGATTAGTTGCTATTATACACAACTCATCAACTTAGATCTTTATATCCTAATGAGTGACACTAATACCTGAGTAGTTGCTACGATACACAACTCATCGACTCAGATCTTTATATCCTAACAAGTGACACTAATACCTGAGTAGTTGCTACTATACACAACTCATCGACTCAGATCTTTATATCCTAATGAGTGACACTAATACCTGATTAGTTGCTACTATACACAACTCATCAACTTAGATCTTTATATCCTAATAAGTGACACTAATACCTGATTAGTTGCTACTATACACAACCTATCAACTTAGATCTTTATATCCTGATGAGTGACACTAATACTTGAGTAGTTGCTACTATACACAACTCATCGACTTAGATCTTTATATCCCTAATAAGTGACACTAATACCTGATTAGTTGCTACTATACACAACTCATCGACTTAGATCTTTATATCCTAATGAGTGACACTAATACCTGATTAGTTGCTATTATACACAACTCATCAACTTAGATCTTTATATCCTAATGAGTGACACTAATACCTGAGTAGTTGCTACGATACACAACTCATCGACTCAGATCTTTATATCCTAACAAGTGACACTAATACCTGAGTAGTTGCTACTATACACAACTCATCGACTCAGATCTTTATATCCTAATGAGTGACACTAATACCTGATTAGTTGCTACTATACACAACCTATCAACTTAGATCTTTATATCCTAATAAGTGACACTAATACCTGATTAGTTGCTATTATACACAACTCATCAACTTAGATCTTTATATCCTGATGAGTGACAATAATACCTGATTAGTTGCTACTATACACAACTCATCAACTTAGATCTTTATATCCTAATGAGTGACATAAATACCTGAGTAGTTGCTCTTATACAAAACTCATCAACATAGATCTTTATATCCTGATGAGTGACAATAATACCTGATTAGTTGCTACTATACACAACTCATCGACTCAGATCTTTATATCCTAATGAGTGACACTAATACCTGATTAGTTGCTACTATACACAACTCATCAACTTAGATCTTTATATCCTAATGAGTGACACTAATACCTGAGTAGTTGCTACTATACACAACTCATCGACTTAGATCTTTATATCCTAATGAGTGACACTAATACCTGATTAGTTGCTACTATACACAACTCATCAACTTAGATCTTTATATCCTAATGAGTGACACTAATACCTGAGTAGTTGCTATTATACACAACTCATCAACTTAGATCTTTATATCCTAATAAGTGACAATAATACCTGATTAGTTACTACTATACACAACTCATCAACTTAGATCTTTATATCCTGATGAGTGACAATAATACCTGATTAGTTGCTACTATACACAACCTATCAACTTAGATCTTTATATCCTAATAAGTGACACTAATACCTGATTAGTTGCTATTATACACAACTCATCAACTTAGATCTTTATATCCTGATGAGTGACAATAATACCTGATTAGTTGCTACTATACACAACTCATCAACTTAGATCTTTATATCCTAATATGTGACACTAATACCTGAGTAGTTGCTACGATATACACAACTCATCGACTCAGATCTTTATATCCTAACAAGTGACACTAATACCTGAGTAGTTGCTACTATACACAACTCATCGACTCAGATCTTTATATCCTAATGAGTGACACTAATACCTGATTAGTTGCTACTATACACAACCTATCAACTTAGATCTTTATATCCTGATGAGTGACATAATACCTGATTAGTTGCTACTATACACAACCTATCAACTTAGATCTTTATATCCCAATAATGGACACTAATACCTGAGTAGTTGCTACTATACACAACTCATCGACTCAGATCTTTATATCCTAATGAGTGACACTAATACCTGATTAGTTGCTACTATACACAACTTATCAACTTAGATCTTTATATCCTAATAAGTGACACTAATACCTGAGTAGTTGCTACTATACACAACTCATCGACTCAGATCTTTATATCCTAATAAGTGACACTAATACCTGATTAGTTGCTACTATACACAACTCATCGACTCAGATCTTTATATCCTAATGAGTGACACTAATACCTGATTAGTTGCTACTATACACAACTCATCAACAGATCTTTATATCCCTAATGAGTGACACTAATACCTGAGTAGTTGCTACTATACACAACCTATCAACTTAGATCTTTATATCCTAATAAGTGACACTAATACCTGAGTAGTTGCTACTATACACAACTCATCGACTCAGATCTTTATATCCTAATGAGTGACACTAATACCTGATTATCCGCTATTATACACAACAACTCATGAAATTAAATATTTATATCCTAATGAGTAACAATAATATCTGATTAGTTGCTACTACACACAACTCATCAAATTAAGATATTTATATCCTGATGAGTGACATTAATACCTGATTATCCGCTATTATACACAACAACTCATGAAGTTAAATATTTATATCCTGATGAGTGACATTAATATCTGCTCAGTTGCTACTATACACAAGTCCTTCAATATGGGACAAGTGGAACTTTGTACCAAATTATCTCTGTAGTCACTAGCGGCGGTTTACCCTACTCTACAGTTCTTCACGTAATCACAGAAATATAAATAAATATTCGTGTTGTCCACGTCTCGTTACCACCACAATAATAATAAGACATTCGCGCCGCACACGAAGTGGATTTTGTGTGCATTTTAAAAGTGATGGTTAAACCCAACAATTCAGTCTTAAAAGAACAGTCCAAGAGTTTGTTGACTATGGAAGTGTTTACTTGCTAGCCACCTTCTCTCTAGTCTCTTATTTCAAAATTAAGAACGACTATCGCAGATAACCGTCGTACGATTATTCAAGAAACTGACAAACAAACTAAAACAGCTAGAAGAACACTCACACTCTGGCACGATATAATTACAGAGAATGGTTCAAGGTTTGATTCTTCCATGATCAGTTGAGTGGAACAATGTAAAAACCATGAAATTCAAGGTATTTATTCACTGAATAAATTACAATATTTTTAAAACCTGATTAAACTCAAAATGTTTTTTCTCGCCTACTTATTACCAAAGAGTAAATAATAAGATACTAATCATAATCTAAATCAATTTATTAAAGTAATCTTCAGTTACCAAACTACGTATTTAATTAATATCCGATCATTATGACGTATCTTCATTTTCAACGAATTTCTTTTTAACCCATTTATCAAACACTTAATGAAAGAGAAAAAATAGATTTTCTTAGAATTAGACTGGAGTATCAAGAGGAGTTAAAACAGTAAATAAAAACACTACACGACATTAGAAACCACCCTGTCAGAATTTAATTAAATTGTAAATAAAAACACTATACGACATTAGAAATCACCCTGTCAGTATTTAGTTAAAACAGTAAATAAAAACACTATACGACATTATAAACCACCCTGTCAGTATTTAGTTAAAACAGCAAATAAAAACACTACACGACATTAGAAACCACCCTGTCAGTATTTAGTTAAAACAGTAAATAAAAAACACTACACGACATTAGAAACCACCCTGTCAGTATTTAGTTAAAACAGTAAATAAAAACACTACACGACATTAGAAACCACCCTGTCAGTATTTAGTTAAAACAGTAAATAAAAACACTACACGACATTAGAAACCACCCTGTCAGAATTTAATTAAATTGTAAATAAAAACACTATACGACATTAGAAATCACCCTGTCAGTATTTAGTTAAAACAGTAAATAAAAACACTACACGACATTAGAAACCACCCTGTCAGTATTTAGTTAAAACAGTAAATAAAAACACTACACGACATTAGAAACCACCCTGTCAGTATTTAGTTAAAACAGTAAATAAAAACACTACACGACATTAGAAACCACCCTGTCAGTATTTAGTTAAAACAGTAAATAAAAACACTATAAGACATTATAAACCACCCTGTCAGTATTTAGTTAAAACAGTAAATAAAAACACTACACGACATTAGAAACCACCCTGTCAGTAATTAGTTAAAACAGTAAATAAAAACACTACACGACATTAGAAACCACCCTGTCAGTATTTAATTAAAACAGTAAATAAAAACACTATACGACATTAGAAACCACCCTGTCAGTATTTTGTTAAAACAGTAAATAAAAACACTACACGACATTAGAAACCACCCTGTCAGTATTTAATTAAAACAGTAAATAAAAACACTACACGTCATTAGAAACCACCCTGTCAGTAATTAGTTAAAACAGTAAATAAAAACACTACACGACATTAGAAACCACCCTGTCAGTATTTAATTAAAACAGTAAATAAAAACATTATACGACATTAGAAACCACCCTGTCAGTATTTTGTTAAAACAGTAAATAAAAACACTACACGACATTAGAAACCACCCTGTCAGTATTTAGTTAAAACAGTAAATAAAAACACTACACGACATTAGAAACCACCCTGTCAGTATTTAGTAAAACAGTAAATAAAAACACTACACGACATTAGAAACCACCCTGTCAGTATTTTGTTAAAACAGTAAATAAAAACACTACACGACATTAGAAACCACCCTGTCAGTATTTAGTTAAAACAGTAAATAAAAACACTACACGACATTAGAAACCACCCTGTCAGTATTTAGTTAAAACAGTAAATAAAAAACACTACACGACATTAGAAACCACCCTGTCAGTATTTAGTTAAAACAGTAAATAAAAACACTACACGACATTAGAAACCACCCTGTCAGTATTTAATTAAAACAGTAAATAAAAACACTACACGACATTAGAAACCACCCTGTCAGTATTTAGTTAAAACAGTAAATAAAAACACTACACGACATTAGAAACCACCCTGTCAGTATTTAATTAAAACAGTAAATAAAAACACTATACGACATTAGAAACCACCCTGTCAGTATTTAGTAGCATAAGAGATCAGCAATCACAGATTTCGCTGAACAATTTACGTGGTTGAAGAACAGTCTTTTTCAATCAATATTTGCCCAGAATGGTCGGGTGGTTAGCATCCTCGACTCGCAGTCTGACGATCGCGGGTTTGAATCCTTATTAAACCAAACATGCTTACTCTTTCAGACGTGGAGGCTTTATAATGTTCAGTCAAACCAACTATTCGTTGGTAAAAGAGTAGCTCAACAGTTGACAGTGGGTGATGATGACTATCTGCCTTCCCTCTAGTCTTACTCTGCTAAATTAGGGACGACTAGCCCAGATAACCTTCGTGTAGCTTTTGGCGAAATTCAAAGCAAACAAACAAAGAAACATCTATAAATGAGAGACATTGTTCTTACCATGTGACACCCAACCATGTGAACAACCATTGCACGTCCTCTGGTGAGTGGTGCCAGGAGTGAAACAGTCACACGAACAGCCAGGAGTGATACAGCGAATCGCCTGAAACAAACAACAAACTAAATAATAAAAATATGTTTTAAATTATAATAATACAATGGGATTCAAAACTATACATCAAGTTTCAAAAGTATACTACATTATGGAATAGATAAAATAATACATAGAGATTCATAAGAAAAGTAATATTTAATACATAGATCAGTTTCTACAATAACAAAGTCTAGTATATACAAAGTTTCATAACAATGAAAAACTATGGAATAGAACACGTTTAATAAGAATGGTAAACTATGGTATAGAACACGTTTCAAAAGAATAGCAAACTATGGTATAGAACACGTTTAAAAAGAATAGCAAATTATGGTATAGATCATTTTAAATAAGGATGACAAATTATGGTGTAATAAGTTAAATAAGAATGACAAATTATGGTGTAATAAGTTAAATAAGGATTACAAATTATAGTGTAAAAAGTTAAATAAGGATTACAAATTATGGTGTAATAAGTTAAATAAGGATTACAAATTATGGTGTAAAAAGTTAAATAAGGATTACAAATTATAGTGTAAAAAGTTAAATAAGGATTACAAATTATAGTGTAAAAAGTTAAATAAGGATTACAAATATAGTGTAAAAAGTTAAATAAGGATTACAAATTATAGTGTACAAATTAAAAAGTTAAATAAGGATTACAAATTATAGTGTAAAAAGTTAAATAAGGATTACCAATTATAGTGTAATAAGTTAAATAAGGATTACAAATTATAGAGTAAAAAGTTAAATAAGGATAACAAATTATAGTGTAAAAAGTTAAATAAGGATTACAAATTATAGTGTAATAAGTTAAATAAGGATTACAAATTATAGTGTAATAAGTTAAATAAGTTAAATAAGGATTACAAATTATGGTGTAATAAGTTAAATAAGGGTGACAAACTAGGGCATAGAACAAATTCCTGGTGAACACTACAGTTGTGGTATAACAAAAGTATTTTGTATTTTTTTTTCATAAATAGTTTGTTGGCTGTGATTGGCTGGACCAATCAAGAATTATTCGCCAATAATGAATATATAAAAATTTCCCGCCACTCGCCGTGTTTATTCCTACTTTATCTTATAAAACAGAATAGAAATGTTTTTTTCTGTAAAGAATTCACAACAAACAGATATTTTTAATGGCAACAAAATAACTTAATCTTTCTTAAATAAGGATATGAATTGTATTGTGTGGCACACTTAACTTATTGTACCGAATCTCGTTAGGTAAGTAGGGGTGAAAATATGTGTTGTAAGAAGATTTTATGCTCAGAATTTTAAAACAAATAAAATGAAATAATTCTTAGAAAATGGGCAAACCCTTCCAAAAAATATTTCATGAAAAATGTCACATAGGGTTCAACTTTTTATTTACCCACGAGAAGAACATAACACAGATGTGGCGGTCTCTTGTGACGTCATAGTTCCCAGTATCTTAAATCTTGCACGAGACTAAAGTTTATTGGCATAACGACTTGCTTTAATTTTATATCTAACTGGATAGAAAATAAAGTTTTTATCAGGATATTTTTTACATCTAATTATTTTTAATCTTCAGTCACGTAACGATTTTGAACACAAAAATATCTTCAAACTTGTGAAAATTTAAATTGTAATTTTGTGTCTGTTCTTTCTTATTAAACAAAAACACCCGAATTTTACAAAACAAATTTATCTAATGAACTTACAACACTAGAATCCTGGGTTCGATATCTGCGGTTGACAGAGCACAGATAGCCTATTGTTTAATTTTGTGCTTAATTAAAAACAAAACAAAAATAACGATAAAAAGTTAATTATTTACCTCCCTCTAGTGTTATTTACGTGTATTATTGAAAGTGCTTTTGATTGTCAACTGTTTTATTTCATGTATCTTGCGCTCCGTATTTCATGTTTAATACTATAATGAGTATATTCTCTACATTACCCCCGCTACTACGCTTAAAATCAGGGGTTCGATTCCCTTGGTGGACTCAGCAGATAGCCTAATGTGGCTTTGCTATAAGAAAACACACACATTCTCTACACACTATTTTCTCTTCTGACCGATAACAGAAAATGATGACGTCAAACTTACGATGCCTAGACTCTAAGTTTATTTTTGTTTGTTTTGAATTTTAGCGCAAAGCTACACGAGAGCTATCTGCGCTAGCCGTCCCTAATTTTGCAGTGCAAGACTAGAGATAAAGCAACTAGTCATCACCTCCCATCACCAACTCTTGGGCTACTCTTTACCAATGAATAGTAGGATTGATCGTTTCATTATAACGCCCCACGACTGGAAGTACGAGCATGTTTGGTGTGACGGAGATTTGAACCTTCGACCTGCAGATTACGAGTCGAGTGCCTTAACCATCTGGCCATGCTGGGGATCAAATTTCTTCTTTTAAAGTATATTTTGATTTATCGTTTAAACTATAGAGTAAAAATGAAAAACTATTAAGTTAGATTAGCTACATAATAATGATAATTAAGTCCTTATGGACAGAGTTGCATTTCGTCAGCACAGTTAATGTAAATTAAACAGAACAATGGTTGTTATTATTTCCTTGTGTCCTCGATGTTTTATATATACAAGAGGTTTTGTTTATGTATAGTACATCTAATAGCTTGGATGGAAAATGTTACGAAGCAGGATAATCAAAATCGGACATACACATGTGAAGGGAGCACGGCGAAAGTATTCTTTAAACTTGGTACCAGACCTAGCTATATCTGTCGGTCATTTTGTGTAGCCTAGCTATATCTGTAGGTCATTTGGTACCAGACCTAGTTATATCTGTCGGTCATTTGTGTAGCCTAGCCATATCTGTCGGTCATTTGTGTAGCCCAGCTATATCTGTCGGTCATTTGTGTAGCCTAGTTATATCTGTCGTAAACATGTGCTTCCAACTGTCTACTACTGAACTACTGTAGCTACGATAAACATGTACTTCCAAGTATGTACTACTAGACTACTGTAGCTATGATAAACATGTGCTTCCAACTGTCTACTACTGAACTACTGTAACTACCAGAAACATGTGCTTCCAAGTATGTACTACTGAACTACTGTAGCTACAAAAAACATGTGCTTCTAAATATGTACTACTGAACTACTGTAGCTACGATAAACACGTGCTTCCAATTGTCTACTACTGAACTACTGTAGCTACGATAAACACGTGCTTCCAACTGTCTACTACTGAACTACTGTAGCTACAAGAAACATGTGCTTCCAAGTATGTACTACTGAACTACTGTAGCTACAATAAACACGTGCTTCCAACTGTCTACTACTGAACTACTGTAGCTACGATAAACATGTGCTTCCAACTGTCTACTACTGAACTACTGTAGCTATGATAAACAAGTGCTTCCAACTGTCTACTACTGAACTACTGTAGCTACAAGTAACATGTGTTTCCAAGTATGTACTATTGAACTACTGTAGCTACGATAAACATGTGCTTCCAACTGTCTACTACCGAACTACTGTAGCTACGATAAACATGTGCTTCCAACTGTCTACTATTGAACTACTGTAGCAACGATAAACATGTGCTTCCAAGTATGTACTACTGAACTACTGTAGCTACAAGAAACCTGTGCATCCAATTGTCTACTACTGAACCACTGTAGCTACGATAAACACGTGCTTCCAACTGTCTACTACTGAACTACTGTAGCTATGATAAACACGTGCTTCCAACTGTCTACTACTGAACTACCTTAGCTACAATAAACATGTGCTTCCAAGTATGTACTACTGAACTATTGTAGCTGCAAGAAACATGTGCTTCCAAGTATGTACTACTGAACTACTGTAGCTACAAGAAACATGTGCTTCCAAGTATGTACTACTGAACTATTGTAGCTGCAAGAAACATGTGCTTCCAAGTATGTACTACTGAACTACTGTAGCTACAAGAAACATGTGCTTCCAAGTATGTACTACTGAACTACTGTAGCTACGATAAACATGAAAAATGAAAAATTGTAAATTGACCTAAACGTTACTCTAAGATTTAGAGAAAGACAATTACAAAATTTCTTGTTTACTGAACGTGAAGATTTTCACAGCATACGGATAGATTATTCATGACAAATTTTAAACAATTTATTGAGAACTGAAACACAGAACAACTTACTTCACCATGAATTATCTTCTAAGTATTGTGTAATTATTTAACATCACATGCGGACTGTTCCACGAGCGAGCGACAATTACATCCTGTTTTACTTCTTCCACGAAGTGTTCAGGTGTGAAATGATACACGTTTACACCATGACATTCACACAGCTACACTCGACTACGTGATGCAATCAAATGTAACTTTAGAACAATTACTTGTATATGACACATTTTCCAGTGCAGGCAAACAAATATGTCCCATAATAGTGTTATTGATACATTTGGTGGAAAATATTAGATCGATAAATTTCAAAGAATACTAGGTATCCTACTTAAAACATAAATATTTAAAACAAACTTTTCAATATTACATGATATTATATTAACATTACATTACATGAATATTATATGATATTAACATTGTATTACATGAACATTATATTACATGAATATCATATCACATTAACATTATATAACATAAACATCATATCACATTAGCATTATATAACATGAAAATTATGTTACATATTAGTCATTTGTGATTTCGTGAAATAAAACATGGAGAGAGAGCGACAAGAGAGACAGATGAAAGGATAAGAGAAAGATAGAAGTACAGCTGTGAACAACCAGAAGTTTCCATTTCTTGTATTCTGGACGTCTATAAACCACATTAGATATTCTTACATGTGTCTTGGTTTCAGTAAGCAAATATTAGTGTTTCTTTTATACGTGAACACTTAGACTTTAACAAATAATTACAAATGTTATAGAGAACAGAACAACAGGTGGAAAACGTTTTCCGGTTTGTAGCTGATGTAATAATCTTCCTGTTTTTGTATTCCGGTTTGTAGCTGATGTTATAAACTTCCTGTTTTTGTATTCCGGTTTGTAGCTGATGTAATAATCTTCCTGTTTTGTATTTCGGTTTGTAGGTGATGTAATAATCTTCCTGTTTTTGTATTCCGGTTTGTAGCTGATGTAATAATCTTCCTGTTTTTGTATTCCAGTTTGTAGCTAATGAAATAATCTTCCTGTTTTTTGTATTTTTTAAAGAACGAAAAAAAGAGTGATCCAAGTTCGTTATGATATTAAAGTCATAACTCTTTGTCTGAGTTGCGTGAGTTATATGAAGTAATTCCACATATGTATTATGATATTAAATAACGAAAGTCATAACTCTTTGTCTGAGTTGCGTGGGTTATATGAAATAATTCCACATATGTATTATGATATTAAATAACGAAAGTCATAACTCTTTGTCTGAGCTGCGTGAGTTATATGAAGTAATTCTACATATGTATATCAATCAGAATATTTCTAATTTTGTTCCTAATTTAATATGAATATTACTTGAACTAACTTAGGTAAAGCCATTAACTTCCTTATCAATTTGGCTAACTTCTTGGTTAACCTAGAAACCACAAATGATCCAAAATATGTAAGGAATGTTTCGTTTTGGGATTTTCTCCCAACATATGTTTCCAAACAGACATTTTTGTGTCGCCCGGCATGGCCAAGCGTGTTAAGGCGTTCGACTCGTAATTCGAGGGCGGCGAGTTCGAATCCCGGTCGCACCAAATATGCTCGCCCTCCGAGTCGTGGGGCGTTATAATGCGACGGTAAAAGAGTAGCCCAAGAGTTGGCGGTAGGTGGTGATGGCTAGCTGCCTTCCCTCTAGTCTTACACTGCTAAATTAGGGACGGCTAGCGCAAAATTCAAAACAAAAAAAACAAGACATTTCTGTTGGGTTCATTTGTCCTACCATGAATTTATATACAGGTTCTTAGCAATATAAGAACATTTTATAATACTAGTTACCAACTAATTTGTCTACCAGTGAAAAAGCAGTTAATCATTATGAATTATAAGACGACCTTGAAAACGATATATTTTGTTTTCAAGATATGTAAATAATTTTAAGTGTTTGTAGAATAAATTACTTATTTAGTATACACTTAATGCACATATAATATTAATATTACAATCAACAGAAATCAATAACAAAGTATTAGACATTTGTGTTAAACATTTTGTGTGAACATACAGAATGATAAGACACTCCATTACTAATCTGTTGTAATCACTTAACTCCCTCACACTACACACGTGCACATGGTTCACTATACATAGTCAAAATAAGTGTAGTCACCAAACATCTTTGTTTTTAATATAATCAATAAATTACTTGTGAAATATTGCTTTATATATTTGTAACCATGATACCCCAACTAAATGACTTTCTACATAGATAAAACTAAATGTCCAGAAATCTGTTTATTTCTTGTTTAGCGACATTGTGCTCTCCACAAGTATTTAAACGTGGATTTTTGTTATAAACTTTAAATTTACCACTGATGCACTGATGGTTGATCTGGACTCCCCGGCGTGATAAAAACGTAGAATGTGATTTTTAAACAGAAATTGATGGAACCAATAAATTGTTAGAACAAAAATCAGATTTCTTTACACAATGTTTCATGTGCTAACCTTCTTAGGCTGAGACAAACATATCAGCAGGAAAGGGTTAACAGCAAGAGAAACATACTTTTGTTACAGTAATTCAAACACCATCTTCTAAGAGAAAACCTGTCCTCAGAACTCAGTTTTACACCATCAGACTTAAAATTCAGACAACGACAAGAATGGGTACGACAGGTTAAGGAAAGTAAAGAAGATAAGTCGTGATGTTTCTATCGTTCGATTCACCATTTGTTACTAAGTTTTGGTTTATCATAATAATTCCTCTCTAGTTATCCTGGATAAAGAACAAAAACCTTCATGTAGAATTAGTAAAAACATTAGTCAACGAATCTTTCTATGGCATGAACAGGTCGTTTGAGTTTCATAAACAGACAATCAAAATAATAACATACCCAGTAAGAAGGCGGAATAATCAAAATAATAACATACCCAGTAAGAAGGCGGAATGATTTAAAGTTGTTCCTGTTTCTAATAAACCAGTGAATATAATATAAAGTAAAACGTTATATTTTTCTTGTCAATGAATTTTCACATAATAAAAATATACCAAAAGTCAGCATTCTTATAGAACTTAACTCACACTTTTGGAAACAATTTTGTTTCGCTATTTGTTTATTAACGGCTTCTCGTATGAAGATCACATTTCTAAGAACGTTCAAGACTCGTAAGGTATCGTACAACAAACTTTAAAATGTAACATTCCCTGTTTGTTTTACAGCAAAACAACATTGAATTATATGCTGTGTCTAATGCGGGAATCGAGCTACGGATTTTAGCGTTGTAAGCCAGTAAAGTTATCACTGATTCCTCGAAGCACCGTATGTATGTTTTCTTATAGCAAAGCCACATTGAGCTATCTGCTGAGTTCAGCGACGATAATTATTACCGGTGAAATATTTACCCCAGTACGTTGATCTGACGATTCGATTCGGAATGGATTAATAGTTAGTTGCTGGTTTAAAGTCGTGACAGTTACCCTAAGTTTGGAATATATTCTGGTTATGTTTTCTGTTGGCCCATCATTTAATTGTACTCAAATTCTCCATATAGTCTATACACTTGTCTATAAAGTGTATTATTCGTACGTGTTTTCTTATAGTAAAGTCATGTCGGGCTATCTGCATTGTTTACGAGGGGAATCGAAGTAATACTCTTCATTGATGTATAATTAATTACAAATTAACACTATTCATTTATGTATAATTAATTACAAATTAACACTATTCATTGATGTATAATTAATTACAGAGTAACACTGTTCATTGATGTGTGATTAATTACAAAGAAATACTGTTCATTGATGTATAATTAATTACAAATTAACACTGTTCATTGATGTATAATTAATTAGAGTAACACTGTTCATTAATGTGTGATTAATTACAAAGTCACACTGTTCATTGATGTATAATTAATTACAGAGTAACACTGTTCATTGATGTGTGATTAATTACAGAGTAACACTGTTCATTGATGTATAATTAATTACAAAGTAACACTGTTCATTGATGTATAATTAGTTACAAAGTAACACTGTTCATTGATGTATGATTAATTACAAAGTAACACTGTTCATTGATGTATAATTAATTACAAAGTAACACTGTTCATTGATGTATGATTAATTACAAAGTAACACTGTTCATTGATGTATAATTAATTACAAATTGATACTGTTAATTGATGTATAATTAATTACAAATTAACACTGTTCATTGATGTATAATTAATTACAGAGTAACACTGTTCATTGATGTGTGATTAATTACAAAGTAACACTGTTCATTGATGTATAATTAATTACAAAGTAACACTGTTCATTGATGTATGATTAATTACAAAGTAACACTGTTCATTGATGTATAATTAATTACAAAGTAACACTGTTCATTGATGTATAATTAGTTACAAAGTAACACTGTTCATTGATGTATAATTAGTTACAAAGTAACACTGTTCATTGATGTATAATTAGTTACAAAGTAACACTGTTCATTGATGTATGATTAATTACAAAGTAACACTGTTCATTGATGTATATTAATTACAAAGTAATACTGTTCATTGATGTATAATTAATTACAAATTAACACTGTTCATTGATGTATAATTAATTAGAGTAACACTGTTCATTAATGGGTGATTAATTACAAAGTAACACTGTTCATTGATGTATAATTAATTACAGAGTAACACTGTTTATTGATGTGTGATTAATTACAAATTAACACTGTTCATTGATGTATAATTAATTAGAGTAACACTGTTCATTAATGGGTGATTAATTACAAAGTAACACTGTTCATTGATGTATAATTAATTACAGAGTAACACTGTTTATTCATGTGTGATTAATTACAGAGTAACACTGTTCATTGATGTATAATTAATTACAAAGTAACACTGTTCATTGATGTATAATTAATTACAAATTAACACTGTTCATTGATGTATAATTAATTACAAATTAACACTGTTCATTGATGTATAAATAATTAGAGTAACACTGTTCATTAATGTATGATTAATTACAAAGTAACACTGTTCATTGATGTATAATTAATTACAGAGTAACACTGTTCATTGATGTGTGATTAATTACAAAGTAACACTGTTCATTGATGTATAATTAATTACAAAGTAACACTGTTCATTGATGTATAATTGATTAGAGTAACACTGTTCATTAATGGGTGATTAATTACAAAGTAACACTGTTCATTGATGTATAATTAATTACAGAGTAACACTGTTTATTGATGTATGATTAATTACAAAGTAACACTGTTCATTGATGTATAATTAATTACAAAGTAATACTGTTCATTGATGTATAATTAATTACAAATTAACACTGTTTATTGATGTATAATTAATTACAAAGTAACACTGTTCATTGATGTCTAATTAATTACAGAGTAACACTGTTCATTGATGTATAATTAATTACAAAGTAACACTGTTCATTGATGTATAATTAATTACAAAGTAACACTGTTCATTGATGTATGATTAATTACAAAGTAACACTGTTCATTGATGTATAATTAATTAGAAAGTAACACTGTTCATTGATGTATAATTAATTACAAATTAACACTGTTCATTGATGTATAATTAATTAGAGTAACACTGTTCATTAATGTGTGATTAATTACAAAGTAACACTGTTCATTGATGTATGATTAATTACAAAATAACACTGTTCATTGATGTATAATTAATTACAGAGTAACACTGTTCATTGATGTGTGATTAATTACAAAGTAACACTGTTCATTGATGTATAATTAATTACAAAGTAACACTGTTCATTGATGTATGATTAATTACAAAGTAACACTGTTCATTGATGTATAATTAGTTACAAAGTAACACTGTTCATTGATGTATAATTAGTTACAAAGTAACACTGTTCATTGATGTATAATTAGTTACAAAGTAACACTGTTCATTGATGTATAATTAGTTACAAAGTAACACTGTTCATTGATGTATGATTAATTACAAAGTAACACTGTTCATTGATGTATAATTAATTACAAATTAACACTGTTCATTGATGTATAAATAATTACAGAGTAACACTGTTCATTGATGTATAATTAATTACAAATTAACACTGTTCATTGATGTATAATTAATTACAAATTAACACTGTTCATTGATGTATAATTAATTACAAAGTAATACTGTTCGTTGATGTATAATTAATTAGAGTAACACAGTTCATTGATGTGTGATTAATTACAAAGTAACACTGTTCATTGATGTATGATTAATTACAAAGTAACACTGTTCATTGATGTATAAT
This sequence comes from Tachypleus tridentatus, assembly GCF_004210375.1. Classification (NCBI taxonomy): domain Eukaryota; kingdom Metazoa; phylum Arthropoda; class Merostomata; order Xiphosura; family Limulidae; genus Tachypleus; species Tachypleus tridentatus. Next base: position 117,573,209 of record NC_134828.1, read on the forward strand.
TAATTACAAAGTAACACTGTTCATTGATGTCTAATTAATTACAGAGTAACACTGTTCATTGATGTATAATTAATTACAAAGTAATACTGTTCATTGATGTATAATTAATTAGAGTAACACTGATCATTGATGTGTGATTAGTTACAATGTAACACTGTTCATTGATGTATGATTAATTACAAAGTAACACTGTTCATTGATGTATAATTAATTACAAAGTAATACTGTTCCTTGATGTATAATTAATTACAAATTAACACTGTTCATTGATGTATAATTAATTAGAGTAACACTGTTCATTAATGTGTGATTAATTACAAAGTAACACTGTTCATTGATGTATAATTAATTACAGAGTAACACTGTTTATTGATGTGTGATTAATTACAGAGTAACACTGTTCATTGATGTATAATTAATTACAAATTAACACTGTTCATTGATGTATAATTAATTACAAATTAACACTGTTCATTGATGTATAATTAATTACAAATTAACACTGTTCATTGATGTATAATTAATTAGAGTAACACTCTTCATTAATGTATGATTAATAACAAAGTAACACTGTTTATTGATGTATAATTAATCACAGAGTAACACTGTTTATTGATGTGCGATTAATTACAAAGTAACACTGTTCATTGATGTATAATTAATTACAAAGTAGCACTGTTCATTGATGTATGATTAATTACAAAGTAACACTGTTCATTGATGTATAATTAATTACAAAGTAATACTGTTCATTGATGTATAATTAATTACAAATTAACAGTGTTTATTGATGTATAATTAATTACAAAGTAACACTGTTCATTGATGTCTAATTAATTACAGAGTAACACTGTTCATTGATGTATAATTAATTACAAAGTAATACTGTTCGTTGATGTATAATTAATTAGAGTAACACAATTCATTGATGTGTGATTAATTACAAAGTAACACTGTTCATTGATGTATGATTAATTACAAAGTAACACTGTTCATTGATGTATAATTAATTACAAAGTAACACTGTTCATTGATGTATAATTAGTTACAAAGTAACACTGTTCATTGATGTATAATTAATTACAAAGTAACACTGTTCATTGATGTATAATTAATTACAAAGTAATACTGTTCATTGATGTATAATTAATTAGAGTAACACTGTTCATTGATGTGTGATTAATTACAAAGTAACACTGTTCATTGATGTATGATTAATTACAGAGTAACACTGTTCATTGATGTATAATTAATTACAATGTAACACTGTTCATTGATGTATAATTAATTACAAATTAACACTGTTCATTGATGTATAATTAATTACAAATTAACACTGTTCATTGATGTATAAATAATTAGAGTAACACTGTTCATTAATGTATGATTAATTACAAAGTAACACTGTTCATTGATGTATAATTAATTACAGAGTAACACTGTTCATTGATGTGTGATTAATTACAAAGTAACACTGTTCATTGATGTATAATTAATTACAAAGTAACACTGTTCATTGATGTATAATTAATTAGAGTAACACTGTTCATTAATGGGTGATTAATTACAAAGTAACACTGTTCATTGATGTATAATTAATTACAGAGTAACACTGTTTATTGATGTATGATTAATTACAAAGTAACACTGTTCATTGATGTATAATTAATTACAAAGTAATACTGTTCATTGATGTATAATTAATTACAAATTAACACTGTTTATTGATGTATAATTAATTACAAAGTAACACTGTTCATTGATGTCTAATTAATTACAGAGTAACACTGTTCATTGATGTATAATTAATTACAAAGTAATACTGTTCATTGATGTATAATTAATTAGAGTAACACTGTTCATTGATGTATAATTAATTACAAAGTAACACTGTTCATTGATGTATGATTAATTACAAAGTAACACTGTTCATTGATGTATAATTAATTAGAAAGTAACACTGTTCATTGATGTATAATTAATTACAAATTAACACTGTTCATTGATGTATAATTAATTAGAGTAACACTGTTCATTAATGTGTGATTAATTACAAAGTAACACTGTTCATTGATGTATGATTAATTACAAAATAACACTGTTCATTGATGTATAATTAATTACAGAGTAACACTGTTCATTGATGTGTGATTAATTACAAAGTAACACTGTTCATTGATGTATAATTAATTACAAAGTAACACTGTTCATTGATGTATGATTAATTACAAAGTAACACTGTTCATTGATGTATAATTAGTTACAAAGTAACACTGTTCATTGATGTATAATTAGTTACAAAGTAACACTGTTCATTGATGTATAATTAATTACAAAGTAACACTGTTCATTGATGTATAATTAGTTACAAAGTAACACTGTTCATTGATGTATGATTAATTACAAAGTAACACTGTTCATTGATGTATAATTAATTACAAATTAACACTGTTCATTGATGTATAAATAATTACAGAGTAACACTGTTCATTGATGTATAATTAATTACAAAGTAACACTGTTCATTGATGTCTAATTAATTACAGAGTAACACTGTTCATTGATGTATAATTAATTACAAAGTAATACTGTTCATTGATGTATAATTAATTAGAGTAACACTGATCATTGATGTGTGATTAGTTACAATGTAACACTGTTCATTGATGTATGATTAATTACAAAGTAACACTGTTCATTGATGTATAATTAATTACAAAGTAATACTGTTCCTTGATGTATAATTAATTACAAATTAACACTGTTCATTGATGTATAATTAATTAGAGTAACACTGTTCATTAATGTGTGATTAATTACAAAGTAACACTGTTCATTGATGTATAATTAATTACAGAGTAACACTGTTTATTGATGTGTGATTAATTACAGAGTAACACTGTTCATTGATGTATAATTAATTACAAATTAACACTGTTCATTGATGTATAATTAATTACAAATTAACACTGTTCATTGATGTATAATTAATTACAAATTAACACTGTTCATTGATGTATAATTAATTAGAGTAACACTCTTCATTAATGTATGATTAATTACAAAGTAACACTGTTTATTGATGTATAATTAATCACAGAGTAACACTGTTTATTGATGTGCGATTAATTACAAAGTAACACTGTTCATTGATGTATAATTAATTACAAAGTAGCACTGTTCATTGATGTATGATTAATTACAAAGTAACACTGTTCATTGATGTATAATTAATTACAAAGTAATACTGTTCATTGATGTATAATTAATTACAAATTAACAGTGTTTATTGATGTATAATTAATTACAAAGTAACACTGTTCATTGATGTCTAATTAATTACAGAGTAACACTGTTCATTGATGTATAATTAATTACAAAGTAATACTGTTCGTTGATGTATAATTAATTAGAGTAACACAGTTCATTGATGTGTGATTAATTACAAAGTAACACTGTTCATTGATGTATGATTAATTACAAAGTAACACTGTTCATTGATGTATAATTAATTACAAAGTAACACTGTTCATTGATGTATAATTAGTTACAAAGTAACACTGTTCATTGATGTATAATTAATTACAAAGTAACACTGTTCATTGATGTATAATTAATTACAAAGTAATACTGTTCATTGATGTATAATTAATTAGAGTAACACTGTTCATTGATGTGTGATTAATTACAAAGTAACACTGTTCATTGATGTATGATTAATTACAAAGTAACACTGTTCATTAATGTATAATTAATTACAAAGTAACACTGTTTATTGATGTGTGATTAATTACAGAGTAACACTGTTCATTGATGTATAATTAATTACAATGTAACACTGTTCATTGATGTATAATTAATTACAAATTAACACTGTTCATTGATGTATAATTAATTACAAATTAACACTGTTCATTGATGTATAATTAATTAGAGTAACACTGTTCATTAATGTATGATTAATTACAAAGTAACACTGTTCATTGATGTATAATTAATTACAGAGTAACACTGTTCATTGATGTGTGATTAATTACAAAGTAACACTGTTCATTTGTGTATAATTAATTACAAAGTAACACTGTTCATTGATGTATGATTAATTACAAAGTAACACTGTTCATTGATGTATAATTAATTACAAAGTAATACTGTTCATTGATGTATGATTAATTACAAAGTAACACTGTTCATTGATGTATAATTAATTACAAAGTAACACTGTTCATTGATGTATAATTAGTTACAAAGTAACACTGTTCATTGATGTATAATTAGTTACAAAGTAACACTGTTCATTGATGTATAATTAGTTACAAAGTAACACTGTTCATTGATGTATGATTAATTACAAAGTAACACTGTTCATTGATGTATAATTAATTACAAAGTAATACTGTTCATTGATGTATAATTAATTACAAATTAACACTGTTCATTGATGTATAATTAATTAGAGTAACACTGTTCATTAATGGGTGATTAATTACAAAGTAACACTGTTCATTGATGTATAATTAATTACAGAGTAACACTGTTTATTGATGTGTGATTAATTACAGAGTAACACTGTTCATTGATGTATAATTAATTACAAAGTAACACTGTTCATTGATGTATAATTAATTACAAATTAACACTCTTCATTGATGTATAATTAATTACAAATTAACACTGTTCATTGATGTATAATTAATTAGAGTAACACTGTTCATTAATGTATGATTAATTACAAAGTAACACTGTTCATTGATGTATAATTAATTACAGAGTAACACTGTTCATTGATGTCTGATTAATTACAAAGTAACACTGTTCATTGATGTATAATTAATTACAAAGTAACACTGTTCATTGATGTATAATTAATTAGAGTAACACTGTTCATTAATGGGTGATTAATTACAAAGTAACACTGTTCATTGATGTATAATTAATTACAGAGTAACACTGTTTATTGATAAATGATTAATTACAAAGTAACACTGTTCATTGATGTATAATTAATTACAAAGTAATACTGTTCATTGATGTATAATTAATTACAAATTAACACTGTTTATTGATGTATAATTAATTACAAAGTAACACTGTTCATTGATGTCTAATTAATTACAGAGTAACACTGTTCATTGATGTATAATTAATTACAAAGTAATACTGTTCATTGATGTATAATTAATTAGAGTAACACTGTTCATTGATGTATAATTAATTACAGAGTAACACTGTTCATTGATGTGTGACTAATTACAAAGTAACACTGTTCATTGATGTATAATTTATTACAAAGTAATACTGTTCATTGATGTATGATTAATTACAAAGTAACACTGTTCATTGATGTATAATTAATTACAAAGTAACACTGTTCATTGATGTATAATTAGTTACAAAGTAACACTGTTCATTGATGTATAATTAGTTACAAAGTAACACTGTTCATTGATGTATAATTAGTTACAAAGTAACACTGTTCATTGATGTATGATTAATTACAAAGTAACACTGTTCATTGATGTATAATTAATTACAAAGTAATACTGTTCATTGATGTATAATTAATTACAAATTAACACTGTTCATTGATGTATAATTAATTAGAGTAACACTGTTCATTAATGGGTGATTAATTACAAAGTAACACTGTTCATTGATGTATAATTAATTACAGAGTAACACTGTTTATTGATGTGTGATTAATTACAGAGTAACACTGTTCATTGATGTATAATTAATTACAAAGTAACACTGTTCATTGATGTATAATTAATTAGAGTAACACTGTTCATTAATGTATGATTAATTACAAATTAACACTGTTCATTGATGTATAATTAATTACAGAGTAACACTGTTCATTGATGTCTGATTAATTACAAAGTAACACTGTTCATTGATGTATAATTAATTACAAAGTAACACTGTTCATTGATGTATAATTAATTAGAGTAACACTGTTCATTAATGGGTGATTAATTACAAAGTAACACTGTTCATTGATGTATAATTAATTACAGAGTAACACTGTTTATTGATAAATGATTAATTACAAAGTAACACTGTTCATTGATGTATAATTAATTACAAAGTAATACTGTTCATTGATGTATAATTAATTACAAATTAACACTGTTTATTGATGTATAATTAATTACAAAGTAACACTGTTCATTGATGTCTAATTAATTACAGAGTAACACTGTTCATTGATGTATAATTAATTACAAAGTAATACTGTTCATTGATGTATAATTAATTAGAGTAACACTGTTCATTGATGTATAATTAATTACAAAGTAACACTGTTCATTGATGTATGATTAATTACAAAGTAACACTGTTCATTGATGTATAATTAATTAGAAAGTAACACTGTTCATTGATGTATAATTAATTACAAATTAACACTGTTCATTGATGTATAATTAATTAGAGTAACACTGTTCATTAATGTGTGATTAATTACAAAGTAACACTGTTCATTGATGTATGATTAATTACAAAGTAACACTGTTCATTGATGTATAATTAATTACAGAGTAACACTGTTCATTGATGTGTGACTAATTACAAAGTAACACTGTTCATTGATGTATAATTAATTACAAAGTAACACTGTTCATTGATGTATGATTAATTACAAAGTAACACTGTTCATTGATGTATAATTAGTTACAAAGTAACACTGTTCATTGATGTATAATTAGTTACAAAGTAACACTGTTCATTGATGTATAATTAGTTACAAAGTAACACTGTTCATTGATGTATGATTAATTACAAAGTAACACTGTTCATTGATGTATAATTAATTACAAATTAACACTGTTCATTGATGTATAATTAATTACAGAGTAACACTGTTTCTTGATGTGTGATTAATTACAGAGTAACACTGTTCATTGATGTATAATTAATTACAAAGTAACACTGTTCATTGATGTATAATTAATTACAAATTAACACTGTTCATTGATGTATAATTAATTAGAGTAACACTGTTCATTAATGTATGATTAATTACAAAGTAACACTGTTCATTGATGTATGATTAATTACAAAGTAACACTGTTCATTGATGTATAATTAATTACAAAGTAATACTGTTCATTGATGTATAATTAATTACAAATTAACACTGTTTATTGATGTATAATTAATTACAAAGTAACACTGTTCATTGATGTCTAATTAATTACAGAGTAACACTGTTCATTGATGTATAATTAATTACAAAGTAATACTGTTCAATGATGTATAATTAATTAGAGTAACACTGTTCATTGATGTGTGATTAGTTACAATGTAACACTGTTCATTGATGTATAATTAGTTACAAAGTAACACTGTTCATTGATGTATGATTAATTACAAAGTAACACTGTTCATTGATGTATAATTAATTACAAAGTAATACTGTTCCTTGATGTATAATTAATTACAAATTAACACTGTTCATTGATGTATAATTAATTAGAGTAACACTGTTCATTAATGTGTGATTAATTACAAAGTAACACTGTTCATTGATGTATAATTAATTACAGAGTAACACTGTTCATTGATGTATAATTAATTACAAAGTAACACTGTTCATTGATGTATAATTAATTACAAATTAACACTGTTCATTGATGTATAATTAATTAGAGTAACACTGTTCATTAATGTATGATTAATTACAAAGTAACACTGTTCATTGATGTATAATTAATCACAGAGTAACACTGTTTATTGATGTGCGATTAATTACAAAGTAACACTGTTCATTGATGTATAATTAATTACAAAGTAGCACTGTTCATTGATGTATGATTAATTACAAAGTAACACTGTTCATTGATGTATAATTAATTACAAAGTAATACTGTTCATTGATGTCTAATTAATTACAGAGTAACACTGTTCATTGACGTATAATTAATTACAAAGTAATACTGTTCATTGATGTATAATTAATTAGAGTAACACTGTTCATTGATGTGTGATTAATTACAAAGTAACACTGTTCATTGATGTATGATTAATTACAAAGTAACACTGTTCATTGATGTATAATTAATTAGAGTAACACTGTTCATTAATGGGTGATTAATTACAAAGTAACACTGTTCATTGATGTATATTAATTACAGAGTAACACTGTTTATTGATGTGTGATTAATTACAAATTAACACTGTTCATTGATGTATAATTAATTATAGTAACACTGTTCATTAATGGGTGATTAATTACAAAGTAACACTGTTCATTGATGTATAATTAATTACAGAGTAACACTGTTTATTAATGTGTGATTAATTACAGAGTAACACTGTTCATTGATGTATAATTAATTACAAAGTAACACTGTTCATTGATGTATAATTAATTACAAATTAACACTGTTCATTGATGTATAATTAATTACAAATTAACACTGTTCATTGATGTATAATTAATTAGAGTAACACTGTTCATTAATGTATGATTAATTACAAAGTAACACTGTTCATTGATGTATAATTAATTACAGAGTAACACTGTTCATTGATGTGTGATTAATTACAAAGTAACACTGTTCATTGACGTATAATTTATTACAAAGTAACACTGTTCATTGATGTATGATTAATTACAAAGTAACACTGTTCATTGATGTATATTTAATTACAAAGTAATACTGTTCATTGATGTATAATTAATTACAAATTAACACTGTTTATTGATGTATAATTAATTACAAAGTAACACTGTTCATTGATGTCTAATTAATTACAGAGTAACACTGTTCATTGATGTATAATTAATTACAAAGTAATACTGTTCATTGATGTATAATTAATTACAAAGTAACACTGTTCATTGATGTATAATTAATTAGAAAGTAACACTGTTCATTGATGTATAATTAATTACAAATTAACACTGTTCATTGATGTATAATTAATTAGAGTAACACTGTTCATTAATGTGTGATTAATTACAAAGTAACACTGTTCATTGATGTATAATTAATTACAGAGTAACACTGTTCATTGATGTGTGATTAATTACAAAGTAACACTGTTCATTGATGTATAATTAATTACAAAGTAACACTGTTCATTGATGTATGATTAATTACAAAGTAACACTGTTCATTGATGTATAATTAGTTACAAAGTAACACTGTTCATTGATGTATAATTAATTACAAAGTAACACTGTTCATTGATGTATAATTAATTACAAATTAACACTGTTCATTGATGTATAATTAATTACAAATTAACACTGTTCATTGATGTATAATTAATTAGAGTAACACTGTTCATTAATGTATGATTAATTACAAAGTAACACTGTTCATTGATGTATAATTAATTACAGAGTAACACTGTTTATTGATGTGCGATTAATTACAAAGTAACACTGTTCATTGATGTATAATTAATTACAAAGTAGCACTGTTCATTGATGTATGATTAATTACAAAGTAACACTGTTCATTGATGTATAATTAATTACAAAGTAATACTGTTCATTGATGTATAATTAATTACAAATTAACACTGTTTATTGATGTATAATTAATTACAAAGTAACACTGTTCATTGATGTCTAATTAATTACAGAGTAACACTGTTCATTGATGTATAATTAATTACAAAGTAATACTGTTCGTTGATGTATAATTAATTAGAGTAACACTGTTCATTGATGTGTGATTAATTACAAAGTAACACTGTTCATTGATGTATGATTAATTACAAAGTAACACTGTTCATTGATGTATAATTAGTTACAAAGTAACACTGTTCATTGATGTATAATCAGTTACAAAGTAACACTGTTCATTGATGTCTAATTAATTACAGAGTAACACTGTTCATTGATGTATAATTAATTACAAAGTAATACTGTTCATTGATGTATAATTAATTAGAGTAACACTGTTCATTGATGTGTGATTAATTACAAAGTAACACTGTTCATTGATGTATGATTAATTACAAAGTAACACTGTTCATTGATGTATAATTAATTACAAAGTAACACTGTTCATTGATGTATAATTAATTACAGAGTAACACTGTTCATTGATGTATAATTAGTTACAAAGTAACACTGTTCATTGATGTATAATTAATTACAGAAAAAAACACTACATACTGTTTTATAATTCCCACTATATTACAAAGTATTATGGTTTAAGTTTTCATCAGCTTTCACCAGATGTGGTTACAAAAGGGTAAAGGAAATCCAGTAACAAAATACATTCTATTTTGATTAAAACCAGTTAGAAGCACGTTTCTTGTGTAACTATAAGATATGATTATTTACCTCCCTATCAGAAACACTTATGATCTCACATGTTCGTGTTTCTTGTGACGTTCATTAATTTAGCGATTAAACTGAGAATAGTTTTGCACGTTTAATGTGTACTTTCCTACATATAGTTTGAGACTGTTGAGCTGTTATCTGTACTAACTTATCGGCATGTGTCACTCAGTTCTTTATTTCGAACTACCGTCTTTAAGAAGCTTCTGACATATTCCTGCTAATGAGCATATCCTTGCCGGATCTTACAATCCATAAAATATCTCAAATGCTTCAGAGTAGTAAAGCATACTATACTATTTACATGGGCTGCACATGGAATTTATGCTTACATTTCTGAAGTAACATTATATGAAAATATATTACAGAGACAGGCTTTGAGCTTACACAATTTCAGTTACGAACACAACAAAAAATGAATGAATTTTTCTAGAACGTTTACAATTACAAAAATTGGGAAAACGTTTCTTGCTGGCCACTTCAACTTTGGTTTTCTATTACTGTTTAACTGTTATCTGCTGGTGGTGGACTGAACATTTTGGCTGACCACTTCAACTTTGGTTTTCTATTACTGTGTAACTGTTATCTGCTGGTGGTGAACTGAACATTTTGACTGACACAGCAATATTTGTAACTGTTTCATTAACATAACCACACTAGTATTTGTGATCGTTTCCCTGACATAACCACAGTAATATTTGTAACCGTTTCCCTAACATAACCACAGTGATATTTGTAACCGTTTCCCTAACATAATTACAGTGGTATTTATAACCGTTTCCCTAACATAACCACAGTAATATTTGTAACCGTTTCCCTAACATAATCACAGTAGTTTTTGTAACCGTTTCCCTAACATAACCACAGTAATATTTGTAACCGTTTCCCTAACATAATCACAGTAGTTTTTGTAACCGTTTCCTTAACATAATCACAGTAGTGTTTGTAACCGTTTCCTAACATAACCACAGTAATATTTGTAACCGTTTCCCTAACATAATTACAGTAGTTTTTGTAACCGTTTCCTTAACATAATCACAGTAGTTTTTGTAACCGTTTCCCTAACATAATCACAGTAGTTTTTGTAACCGTTTCCCTAACATAATCACAGTAGTTTTTGTAACCGTTTCCCTAACATAACCACAGTAATATTTGTAACCGTTTCCCTAACATAATTACAGTAGTTTTTGTAACCGTTTCCCTAACATAATCACAGTAGTTTTTGTAACCGTTTCCCTAGCATAATTACAGTAGTTTTTGTAACCGTTTCCCTAACATAATCACAGTAGTTTTTGTAACCGTTTCCCTAACATAACCACAGTAGTTTTAGTAACCGTTTCCCTGACATAATCACAGTAATATTTGTAACCGTTTTCATAGCATAATCACAGTAATATTTGTAACCGTTTCCTTAACATAATTACAGTAATATTTGTAACCATTTCCCTAACATATTCACAGTTATATTTGATCCAGAATGTTGGCTTTCTGACATTACAATTTTTGTTCGTCTTGAGTTCGAAACTGATACCTTATTTTACTTGTCTTTTTTGCACCTGACAGTAAGGAACGTTACAACTCCTTATTGGACAGCTACTAATATGTTCATCACCTCTCCCAGTTCCAGTCCAGAGGTGAACAATATGTCTCGTACAATATGACCGTTTGGGTCAAGTAAGTAGATGTACATCAGGCTGTGATCCTGATGAGTACCTCACGTGTACAACTGCAATCAAATGACATTTTGACCTGTTTCAGGAGAGAGATTCTTTTGCATTCCAATTCATGCACATCTCGGATCGAACATGGTGTCTCTACCACTTGAGGTAAAAGGATAGTTCTTTTTCCAAGTCTTCTAAAGTGCTTTTCAACAGCTCAACTTACTTGCCTATTATAGTTTTGGTGAATCCAACTGTCAGACTGTGATGGATTTCATTTGAAAAAACAACAACCATAAAGTACATGGTTAACCAGTACGAGACTCAAACCTAAATCCTACAAAATACCTTTAGTGTGTCCTTGGATATGTCTATATATAACAACGTATTAATCAATCATGCAATGATAAAGAGGACTGGATTTTATATACCCCAATAGCTGCTTGCAAAACGTATACTCCACAAATACATAATCTATCAAAGTATACCCCACAGAACCTATCAAAGTATTCTCCACTGATAAAGAACCGATCAAAGTAGACCCTACTGATACAGAACCTAAGTATACTTCACTGTTACAGAAGCTATATATTCCACTGTTACAAAAGCTATGTATACTCCACTGTTACATAAGCTATGTTACAGAAGCTATGTATCCACTGTTACAGAAGCTATGTATACTCCACTGTTACAGAAGCTATGTATACTCCACTGTTACAGAAGCTATGTATACTATGTATACTCCACTGTTACAGAAGCTATGTATACTCCACTGTTACAAAAGCTATGTATACTCCACTGTTACAGAAGCTATGTATACTTCACTGTTACAGAAGCTATGTATACTCCACTGTTACAAAAGCTATGTATACTCATCAAAAGCTATACATGTATACTCCAGTGGCTCTATCGATCATTGAGGTGGAGTGAAGGTGGATCTCACCGCCCCAGATGCAACAATTTCAAAAAAGTTATTCTTTCAGATCACAGTACTGACACCTAAGGATTTTAGGGTTAGCGATATTTATATTTTCATTGCAGCTGGTTTAGTAAATATGTTCAGTGCATAAGAACTGCTCCTAAGATGTTCGAACTTGAGCTGTACTGTTCAGTTGCTTGAAAAATTATCTAATTATGAAAGCTTCTATCTTGGAGTTGTTTCAACCCAAAACAATTCACGTTGTGGTTTTAGTGTAAGGCCTACTTCTATAATATCTTAAAAATAGATAATATGTTCCAACTCCAGATCCTTGTCAGGTAGAAATATAGACATACAATAGATAACCGATAGTAATATTAATTTATACAGATGCCAGGTAGGTGTGTGTAGCTATCCATCTATATGTGTGTTGTGTGCGTCTACATGAGTTAAGTTATAGAAAAATAAATATCGAACTGAGAGCTTGTCTTAACCAAGCAAACTAAGAAATTAGTCCACGTATATAATACTGATATGTTTAGGACCTAACAAGCTAACAATGAACTGATTAAAACACGTATATAATGTTGTCATGTTGAAGACCTAACAAGCTAACAATTAAATAATTAAAACAAGTATATAATGTTGTCATCTTATAATGTTGTCATCTTGAAGACCTAAAAGGTAACATTAAACTGATTAACACCGTATATAATATTTCATATTTAGGGACTAACAGGCTAACACTTGACTAATTATATATACATTATTGATATGATTTAGGTCTACAGACACGAGTGTGTTTTAGGCCATCCTATGTACACATTTCACACAAACGTTTTAGGTCATTCTGAATACATGTTTTACATAAAAATTTAAACCTTACCTTATATACATTTCACATAAACATTTTAGGTCATTCTGTATACATATTTCCCACAAATATTCGACTAATAGCCTGGAGGTAATTTTAAAATTCTACCACGTGCTGTGGAAATAGCTGAAACATCAGAGCTATGTGACTGATCGATGTGAAGCCTACATGAGTGTTACAACTTCATAATTAATCAATACCTTATTGATACAGTACTGTTAGCACAAGATAATATTATGTCTTTATTTTAATTACGGCTGATTAACAAATACATTATTAATACAATATTGTTAGTACAAGATAATATTATGTCATTATTTTAATTACGGCTGATTAACAAATACATTATTAATACAATACTGTTAGTACAAGATAATATTATGTCATTATTTTAATTACGGCTGATTAATAAATACATTATTAATACAATACTGTTAGTATAAGATAATATTATGTCGTTATTTTAATTACGGCTGATTAATCAATACATTATTAATACAATACTGTTAGTACAAGATAATATTATCTCATTATTTTAATTAAGGCTGATTAATAAATACATTATTAATACAATACTGTTAGTACAAGATAATATTATCTCATTATTTTAATTAAGGCTAATCAATAAATACATTATTAATACAATATTGTTAGTACAAGATAATATTATGTCATTATTTTAATTACGGCTGATTAATAAATACATTATTAATACAATACTGTTAGTATAAGATAATATTATGTCGTTATTTAAATTACGGCTGATTAACAAATACATTATTAATACAATATTGTTAGTACAAGATAATATTATGTCATTATTTTAATTACGGCTGATTAATAAATACATTATTAATACAATACTGTTAGTACAAGATAATATTATCTCATTATTTTAATTAAGGCTGATTAATAAATACATTATTAATACAATACTGTTAGTACAAGATAATATTATGTCATTATTTTAATTACTTCTAATTTTTCCATATCATTACAGGAAGTAAATTTCAACACTATGGTAATAATATAATATAATAATATAATAATATTCCTGTTCACAATTGAATGAGTCAGTGTGAGAATATTTATTATTCTTTTCCATACATTTGATCCAAGTCCATGTTGTAACGGAATGAACATACTGGTCAAATTTATGGTCTGACATAACTGTTATGGCAAGCAGTGTCTTAATTAGACAGAAAAAAGCTAGCATATGGTACTTATAGACAGAAAGAAACTAGCATATGGTACCTACAGACAAAAAGGAACTAGCATATGGTACTTATAGACAGAAAGAAACTAACATATGGTACTTACAGACAGAAAGAAACTAGCATATGGTACTTACAGACAGAAAGAAACTAGCATATGGTACTTACAGACAGAAAGAAACTAGCATATGGTACTTATAGACAGAAAGAAACTAGCATATGGTACTTACAGACAAAAAGGAACTAGCATATGGTACTTATAAACAGAAAGAAACTAGCATATGGTACTTACAGACAGAAAGAAGCTAGCATATGGTACTTATAGACAGAAAGAAGCTAGCATATGGTACTTATAAACAGAAAGAAACTAGCATATGGTACTTACAGACAGAAAGAAACTAGCATATGGAAAACTTATAGACAGAAAGAAACTAGCATATGGTACTTATAGACAGAAAGAAGCTAGCATATGGTACTTATAGACAGAAAGAAGCTAGCATATGGTACTTATAGACAGAAACTAGCATATGGTACTTATAGACAGAAAGAAGCTAGCATATGGTACTTACAGACAAAAAGAAACTAGCATATGGTACTTATAGACAGAAAGAAGCTAGCATATGGTACTTATAAACAGAAAGAAACTAGCATATGGTACTTATAGACAGAAAGAAACTAGCATATGGTACTTATAGACAGAAAGAAACTAGCATATGGTACTTATATATGTTAGAAATCAAGTTAATAACACTCCACAAATAAACTTTGATAAAAACAGTGCTTAACACTATATATTAAGTTTCATTGTGATGCTTCTTGAAATACTTCTTAAACACTGTTAAGTGCACCCTAGATCGTGACAACGAGAGAGATAAATATGAAAGGAAGAGATAGAACACCAAAATTCAGTGATACTGATGTTAAGTATTATTGTTCATGTAGCCTTCAGGACATAAGGAAAACTGTCACTAATCTCAAGCATGACATAAACAACCATGTACCAAATGACAGAAAAGTATCCAGATCTACAGTATCAAGAATGGAATATTTGTTTGTGTGACAAACCTTTATCTATCTGTGTGTCAACTATTGTGAAAATATTGAAACTGGTTAATTCCTACAAAACCTGATGATGGCTGAAAACGAATGTTACGAACAGACAAGTTTGAAATATGTGTAAGTTGTACGTCAGGGGGAAGAATGGTGAAAGATACTTACCTCAATACAGAGCATGGAGGAGGCTGCCCGAGGGTTTTTTTCTTAGGGGGGGTCTGCTGAGGCGACAAGAAAAACTTACAAAATAGATGAAATAATGGACAAGAACAAGTACCATCAGATACTGATCCGTGATGGTGTATCACGTGATGCATTACTGATAAAAGGACTCTGTTACCAAGAAAACAATGTCACCAAACACTCATCCAACCTCCGCAGAAATTACGTTGCTAAGAAAAAAGCTGCTGTAGTAATTCAAATGATACAACGAGCCCTTAGAGCACCAGTATCAACCCAGTTGAACAGATGTCGTATTTAATATATAAAAAAATTGACGAATTAAAAGTTACTTCCAAATAAACTGTATGTGAGTGAATTTGAAACATTTGGAGTAAAATCCTGAAGGTAACTTTGATTAAATATGTTGTAACAATGCCTGAAAGACTGTCTGCAGTTATTACAGCAAAAGGAAGACAAAACCTTAACTGTGGCTGAACTAAAGAACTTCCACTGAAAATTGTTAAAAGAAATATAAAGAATAATAAACTTTTTTGTTTCGTCTGTTGTTTATCTTCCAGTGTTTTTAAAAGTAGCCTCACATAATCTTTAATGTTCGTTTAACATTACTGTATGTATATATTGTACAGGACTAAACTGGTATGTATATATTGTACAGGGCTAAACTGGTATGTATATATTGTACAGGGCTAAACAGGTATGTATATATTGTACAGGGCTAAACTGGTATGTATATATTGTACAGGGCTAAACAGGTATGTATATATTGTACAGGGCTAAACTGGTATGTATATATTGTACAGGGCTAAACTGTATGTATATATTGTACAGAGCTAAACAGGTATGTATATATTGTACAGGGCTAAACTGGTATGTATGTATTGTACAGAGCTAAACTGGTATGTATATATTGTACAGGGCTAAACTGTATGTATATATTGTACAGGGCTAAACTGGTATGTATATATTGTACAGGGCTAAACTGTATGTATATATTGTACAGGGCTAAACTGTATGTATATATTGTACAGAGCTAAACTGGTATGTATATATTGTACAGGGCTAAACTGGTATGTATATATTGTACAGGGCTAAACTGGTATGTATATATTGTACAGGGCTAAACTGTATGTATATATTGTACAGGGCTAAACTGGTATGTATATATTGTACAGGGCTAAACTGTATGTATATATTGTACAGGGCTAAACTGGTATATATATATTGTACAGGGCTAAACTGTATGTATATATTGTACAGGGCTAAACTGGTATGTATATATTTTACAAGGCTAAACTGGTATGTATATATTGTACAGGGCTAAACTGTATGTATATATTGTACAGGGCTAAACTGGTATGTATATATTGTACAGAGCTAAACTGGTATGTATATATTGTACAGGGCTAAACTGTATATATATATTGTACAGGGCTAAACTGGTATGTATATATTGTACAGGGCTAAACTGGTATGTATATATTGTACAGGGCTAAACTGGTATGTATATATTGTACAGAGCTAAACTGGTATGTATATATTGTACAGGGCTAAACTGATATGTATAAATTTTACAGGGCTAAACTGTATGTATATATTGTACAGGGCTAAACTGGTATGTATATATTGTACACTGTATGTTAACCTAGTACGGTTAAACCAGTTTACTTCATTTAATTATATGTCAACAGTTTGTATCAATAACATTTTTCTTCTATAGGGTTTGACCATTCAGTAATCTGTCAATAGTTCTTTGATGAAAATTAAAGACGTTTAAAAGGTGTGTTGAGAACCAGCAATAGATTCATTAGATGAAAACATAAAAGATTAAAACACCTTAACATTACCATAAATACTGATATTACTACAAAACAAACATGTCTTGTGGAAGTTACTCACTTTGGGAAAATCCACATATTAGGCACGAAACCAGTAAGTTGGCTTGCATCTAATACTGAAGGTTTGCTAGTGTTTGTATCGAAAAATAACTAATTTACCTTGAATATCTCCATGTAATTCTACGACAGATTCTATAATTTTATTTGTATTAATTTGAGTTTTAATAATGTTTGACTTCTATTTTTTTGACAGATTTGTTAAAATATGAAATTAATTGTTTGATAACACAATTACCAACATTTAAAGTCTAATAGAGCAAATAGTTTAGTTTAAATTAAAGTAACATAAAACATGTTACAAGTATATAACTGTGAAACCCATTCAATGTTTTTTATTATTATTAGACATACGTTGACGAATGACTATTGAAAATAATAATCGTGTATTTAAAATATTAGATAAGTGTAAGTTTCTGCAGTTTTAGTCAGTTATCTTTTAACTGTTATCAGAGAAAACTGTAACAAATTCGTTAGATGTGCAAAACAATTTTACTTGCAGAGAATGAAGGAAGTCAAATAGAGAATAATGAATAATGATGAGAAACCTACTTGAAGTTAAAATGTGTTTCAGGACGTGGGTAGTAACAAGATTATCTTTGTTAACCTGAAGATGACCTTAGAAGGTCGAAATGTTCTTCCCTACTTTATTTTAATAAACGTTTTAATACACATACCAGCTGTCTTGAGATACAGAATAACGAACAGCTTTCACGAGATGTTATTAAACAGCTCAGATACTAAAGCACAT
Organism: Tachypleus tridentatus; assembly: GCF_004210375.1. NCBI lineage: Eukaryota > Metazoa > Arthropoda > Merostomata > Xiphosura > Limulidae > Tachypleus > Tachypleus tridentatus. Next base: position 117,592,059 of record NC_134828.1, read on the forward strand.
ATATATACCCTACAGTAGAGTCACTGGCGTATAAACAAATCAGGTGAAGAAGAAAAACATGTACCTTATATTTGCCTATACAGTCTAGTGCTAGTCTGACCAGTAGTAGTCTGTGCTAGTCTGACCAGTAGTAGTCTAGTGCTAGTCTGACCAGTAGTAGTCTAGTGCTAGTCTGACCAGTAGTAGTCTGGTGCTAGTCTGACCAGTAGTAGTCTAGTGCTAGTCTGACCAGTAGTAGTCTGGTGCTAGTCTGACCAGTAGTAGTCTAGTGCTAGTCTGACCAGTAGTAGTCTGGTGCTAGTCTGACCAGTAGTAGTCTAGTGCTAGTCTGACCAGTAGTAGTGCTAGTCTGACCAGTAGTAGTCTGGTGCTAGTCTGACCAGTAGTAGTCTGGTGCTAGTCTGACCAGTAGTAGTCTAGTGCTAGTCTGACCAGTAGTCGTCTAGTGCTAGTCTGACCAGTAGTAGAATGACTTTCCTTTAGCTAGACATAATCACTGTAACAAGTGAAAGAATAGGCCACGCCCATCTCGGCCTCTACCTGACGCCATTGTGGCTCGCTAACTCGTGCGGGTGTAGAAATGAACATGGCGCTTTGAATTGAAGCTTTCAAAGTGACACGGTAGCTATTTATTTGTAGAAAAGAGAATAGATGGGTTAATAAACACACTGAATTACCAAACATTACTAACCACAGATTATATACCACAATCCACTAAACAGGTTGAATACACTAATTTCAACTGATACATTGGGAGCTTTCAGTATATGTCGTATATTATCTTCATTTTGATTGTAATACGTTTCCAGAAACAAGTAGTTTCGAACTAAATATAATTTTACCGACACATATTATATATATTATGTATTGTATAGATGAAAACAGCTGGGAGCACTAAAGGAAAACAAAATGAAATTCTGAATAACTGTGGAACAGGAATTAGGATTAATAATCCAAGAGTTCTTGGGTTTAATACATCAATCTAAAGGGTTTGCTCTGCTGAGCCCAAAACTGTAATTAGATCTTAGATCAGTCAAGAGATGGCGGAGTTATGAGCTTAAAGTTTGTACTTGAATAAAATTCGGAACCTTTAACTGATCTGCACATATAAACAGAGAACCTATAACTGATCTGCAGATATAAACAGAGAACCTATAACTGATCTGCACATATAAACAGAGAACCTATAAACTGATCTGCACATATAAACAGATAGTCTTGAAATTAAAATGAACGATAAGACAGTTTCTCAGATAAATAAAATTTAAACTTCTCAATACAATCAAGTGACATATTTGATAACAAGAAAACTTGAGATCACGGTGAAAAAAAATTTAGAATATGGCTTTTAACAAACGCGAAAAAACAATGTTCTATAAGAAAATTATAGATTCCGAAAACATTGATTCAGACAATATATGTGAAATGTATATATGAAACTTAACCTCCCACACAATTATTTTTTGACAACCCACAACAATGAAAATAGACAACCTTGTAGCAGTATCCTGAATTTATGCTGTAAAAGCTATGAATATTTACAAACTATAGTTAAACAGTATGTGATGTTATTGAAAGAATAAATTAATTTTAAGCACCAGAAGGATACTGCATAATAAATAATATTGTAAATCTTATACCGACTTTAAATATATATCACATTTCTCACATGTAAAATATTTAGAATGACATGGAAAAATTGTTTACTTTGATTACTTTAATGTTCTCTAAACTATCAGAGGCATGATCACGTACTATAAACACTCTCTTTAAGACCTCTGGTGGTGATGTGTTTTCCTGTTTAAATTTGTAAACGGAGTCGTGAAAAATCTTGTTACGGGTATGTGTTTTGTGTTTTTACGGTAATAATGGGTACGGTGTTGTTACCACCTGTGTATATTTTTAAACAAATTATGAAAAATTTGCATTTTAGGGTTAACGACACCTACAGTACAAAATACGCCAGGTTTACATGAAACATAGTAACAAAGTAATTCTGAAATATTTATTAATATATTTTTAAAAGCAAAATGAAAAATAAACAGCATTTTAATATCAACATTTGAAAAGTAGATGGGGTAGGTAAAGCTAAGCCACTTTATCTTACACAATCTTAAACTCCTCTTCACTGTTTCAACATAATTTCAACAGTTGTTGTTAGCCCTCCCTCATTTTAAAGGGAGAGAAGGTAATTCTACTTCGCTGTAACAAAAAGCAACAACAAAAACAAGTTCATGTAAGTAGGGAGTATACCCTACGTTCATATAAGTAAGGCAGGTCTTGTATGCCCTACGTTCATGTAAGTAAAGGAGGTCTTGAATGCCCTACATTCATGTAAGTAAGGGAGGTCTTGTATGTCCTACGTTCATATAAGTAAGGCAGGTCTTGTATGCCCTACGTTCATGTAAGTAAGGCAGGTCTTGTATGCCCTACGTTCATGTAAGTAAGGCAGGTCTTGTATGTCCTACGTTCATATAAGTAAGGCAGGTCTTGTATGCCCTACGTTCATGTAAGTAAGGGAGGTCTTGTATGCCCTACGTTCATGTAAGTAAGGGAGGTCTTGTATGCCCTACGTTCATGTAAGTAAAGGAGGTATTGTATGCCCTTCGTTCATATAAGTAAGAGAGGTCTTGTATGCCCTACGTTCATGTAAGTAAGGGAGGTCTTGTTTGCCCTACGTTCATGTAAGTAAAGGAGGTCTTGTATGCCCTTCGTTCATATAAGTAAGAGAGGTCTTGTATGCCCTACGTTCATGTAAGTAAAGGAGGTCTTGAATGCCCTACATTCATGTAAGTAAAGGAGGTCTTGAATGCCCTACGTTCATGTAAGTAAAGGAGGTCTTGTATGCCCTACGTTCATGTAAGTAAAGGAGGTCTTGTATGCCCTACGTTCATGTAAGTAAGGGAGGTCTTGTATGCCCTACGTTCATGTAAGTAAGGGAGGTCTTGTATGTCCTACGTTCATATAAGTAAGGGAGGTCTTGTATGCCCTACGTTCATGTAAGTAAGGGAGGTCTTGTATGCCCTACGTTCATATAAGTAAGGGAGGTCTTGTATGCCCTACGTTCATATAAGTAAGGGAGGTCTTGTATGCCCTACGTTCATATAAGTAAGGCAGGTCTTGTATGCCCTTGAGGTCAGGATCATTTCTTTACATGATCTTTCATCTCTGTCACAAAAATAAGAAGTTTGGTAACAAAAAATGGATTTGAATCATGTCTAAAAAATTCACTCACTGAATACGAAAAGCTAAGAAATCTTTCAAGATTCTTAAACAGTATCACTTTATGTGTGAAGTTTCGAAGTTTCTTCTCTTCTCAGGAAGATTAGCATGATGGGGAAGAATGATTACAATTTGTGTATAGATGATAAATATTTTCATTGTTACGAAATTAATTGTATTTGTTTATTTATTTATTCACGAACTTATTAACTCAAGAGATTTTCAACCATCAGATCACATACAACTTTAAGTAAGTTCAGAGTTTTTAGTTAGAAAAATTTGTAAAAGCAAGATGTTATTGTTTCTACACGAGATTCGAAGCTTATATAAAGCTGCAATAAAACAGCTTGTATAACAACTACATTTTGACATTTTTTGGTGTTTCAAAGAGAGTGTAAACTACTAAAAACTAATTGCTTTTAGGAAAGGTATCCAACATTCCTTTCCGATACAAAATATTCATACACTCAGGTGATAAGAATGTGTTCGGATAGAGAAGTTGAAATACTCAAAACCGATATATCTTTTGCACCATGGTTCTGGAAAACAAAGAAATGTGGCTCAACTTGAGCACCCAGAAAGAGACCTGTAACAAGTCATACCACAGCCTTGATAAGCAAAGGATGGCGTTTTGTGACTGAATAAATTTCAACAACACAAAGATCAGAGGTGAAAGTTGTCCACGTGTTTCGGGCAAAAGTACACACCGTAATCAAGAAGGCAATGAAGTTAAAAACAATAACGTCACATGTGAACAAGTGACTTCCACGACATATCCATTCAACCATTGTTAGAGCATGGAACAGGTATTCGTGTTGTTCCATACAAAGACATACCATTCATGTCGTCTATGAGTTTCTGTGTGATCCAGCACTTGAAAAAATAATAGCTAAGAATCCATCCGTCAGCTTCATATGACAAATGAATCATGGAATGTATATAGGAGGTATGATGTGCTTTACACACGAAATCCCGATGACTAAACGTTAAGAATATAAACTATACTACAGAACCATTAACAAAATGCACAGATGTTCTTCTGAGCAGGATCAGACGTGTGAACATTGAATAGAATATACTCAACGTGTAAATTTATCATTGAGGTTTTTAATGGCCAAATGACTTTTCCAACACTATATATTGTAATGAAGGTGTTTGAAAGTTTCTTATAAAACAAAAGGTATCGTTGTATGTATCTTTCTATGCTCTTCACTATCATGATTAATACACTAAACCTGCCAGATTGGCTTTGACTGGATATAAGAGCAGATGTAACAAGTTTCAACATGGTAATACAAATGTCCAATATGCATATAACTATAAACTGAGTTCTCAATTATTACACAATGAGAGAATGTAGCTGTCAGTGCCTGCATATTGTAAAATATGAATACACTATAAGTTAGCTGATATCTCCGCTAGGGTGTTGTCTCATCATAAGATGTCAGGAAGACGTCAGTGACTGTTTGTTTTTTTCATACATCATTTAATAAAAAAGAAAATTCATCATTAAATCACCATTAGTATCCTCAACGGAATAGTGTTTCAGGCTTAGTTTAAGGAGAGTAACATTACATCTTCCTTGTTATGTGAATAAACCACTTGATAAAAGCTTTTTAACGCACATTACAAGCTCTAATATCATTTCATGGACAACATCTGTTTTCAGAAGTTCTCCAAAATATCACTTTCAACTATTTCATCAACACAGTCACCAAAAAGGTAGTTATTAGTACAGAAGTGATCGGTTCGAAGTTATTAGATTATTTTAAGCCGACAAAGGTTTGAAAGAGTTCCGTCTGTCATGTACACCCGCGGGGAGATGTTGATGTCTGCTAACCCGTAGGAGGGTCTTAACTCAAACACAACCTCTAAATTACAGACAAGGCTTCGAACCGACTATTGGTCTAGCTCCCATACATCATCCTATGGTGACAGAAACAATGTTTTCAAAGAAACGTAAAGGTCTTGGTCACTGTCCGTCAAAGGCACATACCAAATTACTTGTCAGAAATATAGCAGAGTTAGGGCAAATCATTAGCACCGTGTAAGTCTGAAAGTACAATAACATGTTGGTACACTAGTACGTACCAGGATTACTTTGGGTTGGGACAAATCGACAACAATGTGTAACACCGAAATACCATAATATGTTAATATAGTTACCAGAAATTTTCGTTACGCCCTAACACGTATGTGTATCACTGAAGCTCGTAAGACCAACGTTTTTTTATGAACGAGATACTCAATAAAGAAAATAATATTGTTGTAATTATAATACCAAATATTTCTTCAAAACATAAAGGCCCGGCATGGCCAGGTGGGTTAAAGCACTCGACTCATAATCTGAGGGTCGCGAGTTTGAATCCTCGTCACACCAAACATGCTCATCCTTCCAGTCGTGGGGGCATTATAATGTTAGATCAATCCCACTATTCGTTGATAAAAGAGTAGCCTAAGAGTTGGCGGTGGGTGGTGATGACTATTTGCCTTCCCTCTAGTCTTACACTGCTAAATTAGAGAGGGCTATCTGCGCTAGCCCTCGTGTAGCTTTGCGCGAAAATCAAAACAAACCAAGCAAAATGTGTTAACTTTATGAATCATACACACTTTGATTTTTAGTATTAAAAATATAAGACTGATAGAAACTTGCCTAATTTGTTAATTACTGTAATAAACACAAGATGGCTCCAGAAACAAATTGTTGTAAATGAAACTGATTCATTGTGATCAGATATAGTGAGTATGTAAGTTATAACATGTCTGTGATCTGGTTATCCTTAATTAGTATGGTTAATGGCTTATAGATACAGATCAGTTGTAAGAACATTTGTAAATGTTGAACAACACATTTTGTACTCAGTAAAAGTTTTAAAAAGTGTACAAATGTTATTATCATTTCATAAGTAGGTGGTCTGCGAACCAGGCGATTTTATACTAACACATGTACCAAATAATAAGGCACTTGTATATATTTAACTGCACAGGATATCCGAAAATTCTGGAAACGCAAGTCTTCTATAAGTTTTACAGATTGAGTTCCACGTGTTGTCCTTGTAATTCCAAAGATGTTTGGGTTAAGAGCAGAAATAACTTGACTTTCTCATGTTTTGAAACCAACATAATCAGTCAGGTATCTAGAATTTAAAATAACTGCAAATTCTTGGACACCTCGTATTTTTAAGGATTTCATTGCTGCACCTTCACATGAGTGACACCTCGTATTTTTAAGCGTTTCATTGCTGCACCTTCACATGAGTGACACCTCGTATTTTTAAGCATTTCATTGCTGCACCTTCACATGTGTGCTTTTAAGAATCGAAAGTCTTGAGAGGTAGTAATAACAAGTCATTAGATTTCACTATAATTTGTGTAAACTTCGTCACCTGTCATTATTTTTATTCCAGGTTCCCCAGGTTATATGGTGGTCAGTGTACGTTAGGTCATAAGGTTTAGCTGTAGAGGTCGTGTTTACCTGTGTGTTTCAGTATAAGACCACATTGGACGATTTTCTCGGTTCATCTAGAGAATCGAGCCTCAACTTTGGCGTTACAATCAGGAACACTTACAGCTGAACTGCAGGAAACCGTTGTAGAATATTGGTAACTGGTCTGACTATATTTTGTAGAAAAAAACTTGGTTAATCATGACGACATGAGTAGTAAGTGGGATTATCAAATTACTGAAGGTAAAAGAAACTTTTACATTATCTGGTAGGCTAGTTAGTAATAACTAATGATAAAATGGTCTAATTACTGATGGCAAAGGTCAAATGACGCATACATCAGATGGTGGACTAGTTAGTAATAACTAGTGATAAAATGGTCTAATTATTAATGGTAAAGGTCAAATAACGTCTAAATTAGGTGGTGGGCTAGTTAGTAATAACTAGTGATAAAATGGTCTAATTTCTGATGGCAAAGGTCAAATAACGTCTACATCAGATGGTGGGCTAGTTAGTAATAACTAGTGATAAAATGGTCTAATTATTGATGGCAAAGGTTAAATAACGTATACATTAGGTGGTGGGTTAGTTAGTAATAACTAGTGACGAAATGGTCTAATTATTAATGGTAAAGGTCAAATAACGTCTAAATTAGGTGGTGGGTTAGTTAGTAATAACTAATGACGAAATGGTCTAATTATTAATGGTAAAGGTCAAATAACGTCCAAATTAGGTGGTGGGCTAGTTAGTAATAACTTGTGATGAAATGGTCTAATTTCTGATGGCAAAGGTCAAATGACGCATACATCAGATGGTGGGCTAGTTAGTAATAACTAGTGATGAAATGGTCTAATTATTGATGGCAAAGGTTAAATAACGTATACATCAGATGGTGGGCTAGTTAGTAATAACTAGTGATAAAATGGTCTAATTTCTGATGGTAAAGGTTAAATAACGTCTACATTAGGTGGTGGGTTAGTTAGTAATAACTAGTGACGAAATGGTCTAATTATTAATGGTAAAGGTCAAATAACGTCTAAATTAGGTGGTGGGTTAGTTAGTAATAACTAATGACGAAATGGTCTAATTATTAATGGTAAAGGTTAAATAACGTCTACATTAGGTGGTGGGTTAGTTAGTAATAACTGGTGATGGGATGGTGTGACTTCTAATGACGAGAAACCCACTTGAAGTGAAAATGTATTCTCATGACGGCTTGTATTGGTATTAGTATTGGTATTGTATTGGTATTAGCAATTTAATTATAATAATGTACAGAACAACGTTTCGATTTTCTTAGGTGATCTTCAGGTTAACCTGATGATGTAAGTACTTATAATAAACGTCAAATAAGTTCTACATTAGGTCTTAGGCTAGTTAGTAATAACTGTTAATGAGATGGCCTAACTACTGATGGTAAAGTTCATATATCTTCTACATTAGATGGTGGTCTAGTTAATAATAACTGTTGATGAGATGGCCTAACTACTGATGGTAAAGTTCATATATCTTTTACATTAGGTGGTGGTCTAGTTAGTAATAACTGTTGATGAGATAGCCTAACTACTGATGGTAAAGTTCATATATCTTCTACATTAGATGGTGGGCTAGTTAATAATAACTGTTGATGAGATGGCCTAACTACTGATGGTAAAGTTCATATATCTTCTACATTAGATGGTGGGCTAGTTAATAATAACTGTTGATGAGATGGCCTAACTACTGATGGTAAAGTTCATATATCTTCTACATTAGATGGTGGGCTAGTTAATAATAACTGTTGATGAGATGGCCTAACTACTGATGGTAAAGTTCATATATCTTCTACATTAGATGGTGGGCTAGTTAATAATAACTGTTGATGAGATAGCCTAACTACTGATGGTAAAGTTCATATATCTTCTACATTAGATGGTGGGCTAGTTAATAATAACTGTTGATGAGATGGCCTAACTACTGATGGTAAAGTTCATATATCTTCTACATTAGATGGTGGGCTAGTTAATAATAACTGTTGATGAGATGGCCTAACTACTGATGGTAAAGTTCATATATCTTCTACATTAGATGGTGGGCTAGTTAATAATAACTGTTGATGAGATGGCCTAACTACTGATGGTAAAGTTCATATATCTTCTACATTAGATGGTGGTCTAGTTAATAATAACTGTTGATGAGATGGCCTAACTACTGATAGTAAAGTTCATATATCTTTTACATTAGATGGTGGGCTAGTTAATAATAACTGTTGATGAGATGGCCTAACTACTGATGGTAAAGTTCATATATCTTCTACATTAGATGGTGGTCTAGTTAATAATAACTGTTAATGAGATGGCCTAACTACTGATGGTAAAGTTCATATATCTTCTACATTAGATGGTGGGCTAGTTAATAATAACTGTTGATGAGATGGCCTAACTACTGATGGTAAAGTTCATATATCTTCTACATTAGATGGTGGGCTAGTTAATAATAACTGTTGATGAGATGGCCTAACTACTGATGGTAAAGTCAAATATGTTCTACATTAGGTGGTGGGCTAGTTAATAATAACTGTTGATGAGATGGCCTAACTACTGATGGTAAAGTCAAATATGTTCTACATTAGATGGTGGGCTAGTTAATAATAACTGTTGATGAGATGGCCTAACTACTGATGGTAAAGTTCATATATCTTCTACAATAGGTGGTGGGCTAGTTATCATCTCCTGTTATATTCTTTAATGGTATGGTTACTGGTACGCAGGGCTGTCAATAAAATTGACAGTTTTAATTCTAGAACAACAGCAGATGGCAAAGTTGTTAGTTCAAGTTATGTTTTATGGAAACTTATTCCACTTTTATAAAGCTGAAATTTGTGATGTAGTGTATTTTGAAAATTAGATTTCTGAGTTATACGTGACCTTTACATTTTATACTGTATGTTGGGTTGATTTATGATGGAAATGTTGGATGTTCCATAATAAAACCTATAGCCATGACTGTTTTACAATTAGTTATGTTATAAAAATGAAGGTGCTACGTGATAATAATAGTGATATAATTCTACTTCCATTGTTAATGAATGTTTACGTGTGTGTGTGTCTTTCTTATAGCGAAGCCATACTAAGCTATCTGCTGAGTCCACCGAGGGAAATCGAACCCCTGATTTTAGAGTTGTAAATCCGTAGACTTACCGTTGCGCCAGCGGGGGACATACAGATATAGAATACCAAAACGACATATATATTCACATATGAAAAGTTACATCCTGCAAGTTCGTATTTCTTTAACTTGATATATCTAGATCACTCTTTTCTTTTAAGTCTAACTTGAGTAAGTTTAAGGCAAATCATGTTTTCTCATAATGATGTATTATATGAACCCACTGATTAAACATGAAGAGTTCCATCTGCTGACTTCTGACAAGATGGAACATTTCTTATAACAATATACTTAAAAAAGACAGGGAAGTCGTTTTACAGGTTTAGAATTGAACGGATATTGTAGACTTTCATAGAAAAGTTGTGACTTAGTTTGCTACGGTATACATGAAAAAATGTTCATTAACATGAATTTATACTGAAAATAATCCTGAACGTGAGGTAACTGACAAGGTTCGCCTTTCATTTAACAGCATTACTTTTGTTACAAAACAAAAGTTCTTTTTAAATAACAAATGTAATTGTGTAGCGGTTAAAATAATTCAAATCACAAATTGTAACTTACATGTCGATATTCATATAAAGCAAGCAAATACCAACAAAAATAAATATTCTACCATCCGATAAGATGTTTTAAATAAACACCAGTATTGATTCGGCCAGTGATTTCAGATTACTGTTAATATTATTTTTTGTTAATGTTTGTGTCACATCATTTTCTGAATAAGATGTCTCAGTAGGAACTGAAATATTAAAACATACGACAACAAAAACATGGTTTATACGGAATTGTCAATAACTTTCTGTTTATGTACAATTTGTCCATATTTACCTTCATAACGTAATAAATTATTACCTTTGTGAATCTATCAATAACTTTCTGTTTATGTACAATTTGTCCATATTTACCTTCATAACGTAATAAATTATTACCTTAGTGAAACTGTCAATAACTTTCTGTTTATGTACAAGTTGTCCATATTTACCTTCATAACGTAATAAATTATTACCTTTGTGAATCTATCAATAACTTTCTGTTTATGTACAATTTGTCCATATTTACCTTCATAACGTAATAAATTATTACCTTAGTGAAACTGTCAATAACTTTCTGTTTATGTACAATTTGTCCATATTTACCTTCATAACGTAATAAATTATTACCATAGTGAAACTGTTAATAACTTTCTGTTTATGTACAATTTGTCCATATTTACCTTCATAACGTAATAAATTATTACCTTTGTGAATCTATCAATAACTTTCTGTTTATGTACAATTTGTCCATATTTACCTTCATAACGTAATAAATTATTACCTTAGTGAAATTGTCAATAATTTTCTGTTTATGTACAATTTGTCCATATTTACCTTCATAACGTAATAAATTATTACCTTTGTGAAACTATCAATAACTTTCAGTTTATGTACAATTTGTCCATATTTACCTTCATAACGTAATAAATTATTACCTTTGTGAAACTATCAATAATTTTCTGTTTATGTACAATTTGTCCATATTTACCTTCATAACGTAATAAATTATTACCTTAGTGAAACTGTCAATAACTTTCTGTTCATGTACAATTTGTCCATATTTACCTTCATAACGTAATAATTTGTTACCTTAGTGAAACTGTTAATAATTTTCTGTTTATGTACAATTTGTCCATATTTACCTTCATAACGTAATAATTTATTACCTTAGTGAAACTGTTAATAACTTTCTGTTTATGTACAATTTGTCCATATTTACCTTCATAACGTAATAAATTATTACCTTAGTGAAACTGTCAATAATTTTCTGTTTATGTACAATTTGTCCATATTTACCTTCATAACGTAATAAATTATTACCTTAGTGAAACTGTTAATAACTTTCTGTTTATGTACAATTTGTCCATATTTACCTTCATAACGTAATAAATTATTACCTTAGTGAAACTGGTAATAACTTTCTGTTTATGTACAATTTGTCCATATTTACCTTCATAACGTAATAAATTATTACCTTAGTGAAACTTTCAATAATTTTTTGTTTATTTATAATTCGTTATTATTTACCTACATAGATAGTGACACTTGTTTTACACAGTTTGTAACATTTGTTTTACACAGTTTGTAACACTTGTTTTACACACTTAGTGAAGCTTGTTTTACATAGTTAATGACGCTTGTTTTACACACTTAGTGACGCTTGTTTTACACAGTGACACTTGTTTACATAGTTATTGAACACTTGCTTTAACTAGATTGTGAGACTTGTGTTATATTTTTAATGACATTGGATTACATAGTTATTTACACGTTTTACATTGTTAGTTTGATATGATTTACATAGTCGTAAGGCTTGGTTTGCTTAGTTAGTGACACTTGTTTTACAGAGTTAATAATATTGTTTCAAATGATTAGTGATACTTTGTTTACATAGATATTGACACTTGTTTACAGAGTTAATGACACTTGTCTTACATAGTTAGTGACATTTGTTTTACATAGTTATTTACACTTGTTTAATATAGTTATTTACTCTTGTTTTACATATTTAGTATCTCGTTTTACATAGTTAGTGAGGCATGTTTTACTTTGTTAGTAACCCTTCTTTTACATAGTAACGCTTGTTTTACATGGTCAATGACACTTTGTTTACATAAATATTGACACTTCTATATATACTAAGTATCACTTCTTTTACATAGCAACAATTCTTTTACATACTTAGTGAACAGGGTCGTAGATCCTGGGGGTTGGGGATACACCCCCTTCATTTTAGGTGGGGAGTATGGTGCATACAATCATCCCCCCTTCAGTTTGGTCTGTTGAATTGTTTTATTGCATCACAGGCCTACAAACTGTGTGTTTGTTCCTGTGATTCTCGTGTTCTTACCAATTGAATTACATAATTAGGCCTAGATGTAGGCTTTTTCAGTAGCCGAAATGTACATCTTTAATATAGACGTGCTTATAAGCTTTTCGATCTAAGCGATAGTTCGTAAGTATCAGTCAGTAGGCCTAAGTATACATGCAAGGCTTGCAAGAACTATCACAGAATCTACCTATGTCTTGTACGTAGGGTAAGATTAAGTAAAATTTTCATCACAAGAGATTAAACAGAGCATGAAATTCGAAAACATTACTCCCAGCGTAAACTCCTGTGGTCTAGATCTGGTAGGCCATTTGTAGCTTGTTACTCCATTAATTTTATCTGTATATTGTGCAGTTTTCCTGTGCCATTTGTTCTTATGCATGTCAAGTCGGCTTTATTGTCGAACATATTACTCTCCTCAGCTGCCAAATCTGCTGACCATAGTGTACGTTTAGTGTACAGTTAACACAGGTTCGGGCCGCTCGGATCCAGACGCACCCTTCATCACCCCCCTCCGCTCCCTTTAGTCTGAGCCTCGATTTTACAACAGGGCTCATTAGACCTGTGTTTGTGGCCCTCATTAATCCATGAAATTTCACATTATCACCGCCCTCTAATAAAGTGCTGGTACTTTATGGTAAAAGAACAATATATTATCTTATCATAGATAGTAAAAATATTGTATTTGCTTGTATAATTAGAACACAAAAGGGGTGAATTCAACGGCCTGAAGCCTCTACTCGAATTGTATTGCTAGTTTTTTGTTTAGGTGTTTTTATTTAATAGACGTGCTGAAAGACATTATATTACAACGTGTTTGCCTTTTGATGAGCTTTAACAGGAATATAATAAATTTGTGATTGTTTAAGTATTTTTCGAAAAACTTGCAATTACTTGTGTTGTAACTAGCACACATTATTGTCCCAGCGATGCCCAGGCGGTCAGTCGGCTCGGTAGTCACTAGGTTCGTGCGTTCGACTTAAATACATTCTACAGTTCAGTCCTGCCTCCATTCTGTTCTATCTTCGTTCATTGTACATTAGAGTTTTTCAATAAAGACTGTATTTTAGCCTGTTGAGTCATCTGGGAAACAGATTACAATTATGACAAGCAAGTCTGAAACTTTCCAATATTAGACAGTTTTACAAGCCAGTTACTAGTACTACAAGTGACAATGTAGATGCAAATAATCCAACAACCTTAAGCAAAGGAATAGAAACTTTCCATACAGAGAAAATACCATGTTCATCAGATGACGAGTTTGTGCAACTATTGCACATCATGAACCACTAGATAGTTGTGAAACAAGTTTGTGCAGTAATGAAAAATCTGACACTCCACAGATACAGTGTGGAAAGCCATATCATCCAGATGCACATCTAATACCACGACAGAAAGCAAAATCTCAAAATATCAACTTCCAGGGCAAGTAGTTTGATGAGTTCCCATGGCTGCACTTCGACAATCAGACTCAAAAAGTCACATGTTTTCATTGTGCCAAGGCGGAAAATAGAGGCCTTTTTACAGGGAAATTGGAGAGGCTAGTGGAGTATACCTTAATATCCACCGGTTTTTGCAACTGGAAAAAGACAAAACAGAAATTCAACGAACACCAATCCTCTTCTCAGCACAGATTCGCTATATCTCCAGAAGGTTCACTTGATGTAACTCCAGTGATTGTCCAGCTACATGATGGAAAAAAGAAGCAGCAGGAAGAATGTAAAAGAAGTCTAGCAAAAATATTCAGAAGTTTACGTTTCTTACTGCGTCAAGGTTTAGCATAACGTGGACATATTGATACGGAGGGGAACTTCCTGCAGTTAATGAAGCTCCTGGAAGAGGAAGATTCTGAGTTGACGGCCTACTTGTCAAAGAAAACCACATTCTCATCACCTCAGGCTCAGAATGAAATAATGGAGATGTTCAGCCATCAAATACTGAGGAACACAGCACACGAAGTGCAGCAAAGTAAAATCTTTGCATTAATGGTTGATGGCACTCAAGATGTTACAGGTGCTGAACAGGAAGCAATATGTGTACAATACGTAGATGAGAACCTTGACATCCATGAGACATTTCTTGGTTTGTACAGTATTTCCAATACAACTGGTGAAACAATATCCTCGACTATACTTGATGTACTGACCAGACTCAATTTACCACTGTCAGGATTAAGAGTACAAACTTATGATGGAGCCGCTAACATGAGTGGTGCATGCAGTGGATGTCAGGCAAAAATAAATGAAAAGCAACCGTCAGCTTTGTTTTGTCACTGCGGAGCACATAAGGCTAATTTAATAATGCAACATGCAGTTGAAGCTTGTGAATGTGTTCGAGATTCTATCCAGTGGGTATATGAACTTGATGTCTTGCTTCAGAGGTCAGGTAAATACAAGACAATCTTTGAAACTGTTGTATCGTCAGACAGCCACAATGGTCCAG
The DNA here is from genome assembly GCF_004210375.1 of Tachypleus tridentatus. Classification (NCBI taxonomy): domain Eukaryota; kingdom Metazoa; phylum Arthropoda; class Merostomata; order Xiphosura; family Limulidae; genus Tachypleus; species Tachypleus tridentatus. The sequence goes on from NC_134828.1 coordinate 117,607,180, forward strand.
GTAAATACATCCACCCACTGTGTCCAACACGCTGATTGTGCCACCTATCTGCAATTACATGTGCTAATGATCACTACAGTGACGTTGTTGATTCTTTGTCTGAATTAGCAAATGAAAAATCAGATGTAGCAGTGAAAGCACGAGGTCTGCTGGACAGATTTGACAATGGAAAGACAGTTTTAGGATTGTTTGTGGTTGCTCAGCATCCATTAGCTGCATTAGAGGAACTAAACCGTGCATTCCAAGCAAAATCAGCAACAGTATCTGGCATGATTGAAGCATCTGCAATGACAGTTGAGCAATTGCGGGTATTGCGAACAGAGGAAAATTACAACAAGATATTTGATGAAGCTGAGAAAAAGGTAATTTCCCTAGATCTGGTGCCTATTGAACTACCACTCATTCGCAGATCCCCCAGAAGGATCACAGATGATGGCTCAGCACACTATTCTGCAACAGCTAGAGATTACTACAGAAGCCAATATTTTGAATTTGTGGATACAGTCATAGAACATCTGACCACTAGATTCAATGCAGACAACAATGACTTGAGGGAATATCTGGCACTTGAGAACATGATCACATCTGGCAAGATTAACAACTCGGTTATAAACTTCTATCCAGAAATCTCTGCAAAACGGCTCGAGTTTCAGTTGCCCATGTTCAAAGGAACAACAAAAGCAGTATCTCTGAAAGATGCGAATGATGCTTACTGTAAAATGCATAAAACAAGCCAGCAGATGTTTAGCGAAGTGTTTCTTCTTATGAAAATGTAGCTTGTATGTCCAGTATCCAGCTGCGAATGTGAACGCAGCTTTTCTGTATTAAGACGGTTGAAGACGTGGTTAAGGTCAACTATGTCTCAGTGCTGCCTCAACCATGACAGTTTGACACACTCACAAAGATGAGGTCGACAAGATGAATATAGAAAAGCTTATGAGAGAATTCAAAAACAGATCATCATGAAGGAGGTCTACGTTTGGGAACATGTAGACTAGAGGACTAAATGAATCTTACTTCAATGAAAAGTATGAATAATTATGTGCTACATTGTATTGATGTGTAATTTTCAACAGTTCACAACGACATTTTAATTATTTTTATCAAACAACATGAACAGTTTTTCAGTAGATATAAACTTATCAAGGGTAATTACTAATTTTATTAATATTTGAAAACGTGATTCATGCAATGAAAGTTATTAGTAACCTCGTCAAGTATAATGACCGTCTTTTATACTGTGCAGTGTGCAGGAATAAATTCATGTGGCAGTTAATTTGTGACACATTTGTCTTTATTTTATTAACATTTTGAAAACTGTTCACAACACCTTACTTATACAATCCTACATGGAAACCTTGAAGTATCGTGGCAACAAGATTTCTTTGTGACTGCATGTTTACAGCTTTCAGGTTCACGTAATTAGAGATTACAGATTTGTAAATTGAACAGTCCACATAAGTGGTTGAAAAAATCATCCCCCCCCAATCGGGTGTAAAAAATGTACGTCCCTCTTAGTGAGACTTCTTTTCTATAGTTATTGTAATTTCTTTTACGTAGTAAGTTGCACTTGTTTTAAACAGTTAGTAACACTTGTTTTAGATAGTAACTCTTGTTCCACATAGTTACTAACACTTGTTCTACATAGTTAATGAGACTTATTTTCCATAGTGAGTTACACTTGTTTTGCATAGGTAGTGATATTTGTTTTACATAGTGACACTTGTTTTACATAATTAGTGAGACTTATTTTAAAAAGATCGTTACAATTATTTTACGTAGTAAATAACACTTGTCTTACAAAGTTAGTGAGGCTTGTTTTAAATAGATCGTTACAATTATTTTACGTAGTAAATAACACTTGTCTTACATAGTTAGTGAGGCTTGTTTTAAATAGATCGTTACAATTATTTTACGTAGTAAATAACACTTGTCTTACATAGTTAGTGAGGCTTGTTTTAAATAGATCGTTACAATTATTTTACGTAGTAAATAACACTTGTCTTACATAGTTAGTGAGGCTTGTTTTAAACAGATCGTTACAATTATTTTACGTAGTAAATAACACTTGTCTTACATAGTTAGTGAGGCTTGTTTTAAATAGATCGTTACAATTATTTTTCGTAGTAAATAACACTTGTCTTACATAGTTAGTGAGGTTTGTTTTAAATAGATCGTTACAATTATTTTTCGTAGTAAATAACACTTGTCTTACATAGTTAGTGAGGCTTGTTTTAAATAGATCGTTACAATTATTTTACATAGTAAATAACACTTCTTACATAGTTAGTGAGGTTTGTTTTAAATAGATCGTTACAATTATTTTACGTACTAAATAACACTTGTCTTACATAGTTAGTGAGGCTTGTTTTAAATAGATCGTTACAATTATTTTACGTAGTAAATAACACTTGTCTTACATAGTTAGTGAGGCTTGTTTTAAATAGATCGTTACAATTATTTTTCGTAGTAAATAGCACTTGTCTTACATAGTTAGTGAGGCTTGTTTTAAATAGATCGTTACAATTATTTTACGTAGTAAATAACACTTCTTACATAGTTAGTGAGGTTTGTTTTAAATAGATCGTTACAATTATTTTACGTACTAAATAACACTTGTCTTACATAGTTAGTGAGACTTGTTTTAAATAGATCGTTACAATTATTTTACGTAGTAAATAACACTTGTCTTACATAGTTAGTGAGGCTTGTTTTAAACAGATCGTTACAATTATTTTACGTAGTAAATAACACTTGTCTTACATAGTTAGTGAGGCTTGTTTTAAATAGATCGTTACAATTATTTTACGTAGTAAATAACACTTGTCTTACATAGTTAGTGAGGCTTGTTTTAAATAGGTCGTTACAATTATTTTACGTAGTAAATAACACTTGTCTTACATAGTTAGTGAGGCTTGTTTTAAATAGATCGTTACAATTATTTTACGTAGTAAATAACACTTGTCTTACATAGTTAGTGAGGCTTGTTTTAAATAGAACGTTACAATTATTTTACGTACTAAATAACACTTGTCTTACATAGTTAGTGAGGCTTGTTTTAAATAGATCGTTACAATTATTTTACGTAGTAAATAACACTTGTCTTACATAGTTAGTGAGGCTTGTTTTAAATAGATCGTTACAATTATTTTACGTAGTAAATAACACTTGTCTTACATAGTTAGTGAGGCTTGTTTTAAACAGATCGTTACAATTATTTTACGTAGTGAATAACACTTGTCTTACATAGTTAGTGAGGATTGTTTTCAATAGATCGTTACAATTATTTTACGTAGTAAATAACACTTGTCTTACATAGTTAGTGAGGCTTGTTTTAAATAGATCGTTACAATTATTTTACGTAGTAAGTAACACTTGTCTTACATAGTTAGTGAGGCTTGTTTTAAATAGATCGTTACAATTATTTTTCGTAGTAAATAACACTTGTCTTACATAGTTAGTGAGGTTTGTTTTAAATAGATCGTTACAATTATTTTTCGTAGTAAATAGCACTTGTCTTACATAGTTAGTGAGGCTTGTTTTAAATAGATCGTTACAATTATTTTACATAGTAAATAACACTTCTTACATAGTTAGTGAGGTTTGTTTTAAATAGATCGTTACAATTATTTTTCGTAGTAAATAGCACTTGTCTTACATAGTTAGTGAGGCTTGTTTTAAATAGATCGTTACAATTATTTTACGTAGTAAATAACACTTCTTACATAGTTAGTGAGGTTTGTTTTAAATAGATCGTTACAATTATTTTACTACTAAATAACACTTGTCTTACATAGTTAGTGAGACTTGTTTTAAATAGATCGTTACAATTATTTTACGTAGTAAATAACACTTGTCTTACATAGTTAGTGAGGCTTGTTTTAAACAGATCGTTACAATTATTTTACGTAGTAAATAACACTTGTCTTACATAGTTAGTGAGGCTTGTTTTAAATAGATCGTTACAATTATTTTACGTAGTAAATAACACTTGTCTTACATAGTTAGTGAGGCTTGTTTTAAATAGGTCGTTACAATTATTTTACGTAGTAAATAACACTTGTCTTACATAGTTAGTGAGGCTTGTTTTAAATAGATCGTTACAATTATTTTACGTAGTAAATAACACTTGTCTTACATAGTTAGTGAGGCTTGTTTTAAATAGAACGTTACAATTATTTTACGTAGTAAATAACACTTGTCTTACATAGTTAGTGAGGCTTGTTTTAAATAGATCGTTACAATTATTTTACGTAGTAAATAACACTTGTCTTACATAGTTAGTGAGGCTTGTTTTAAATAGATCGTTACAATTATTTTACGTAGTAAATAACACTTGTCTTACATAGTTAGTGAGGCTTGTTTTAAATAGATCGTTACAATTATTTTACGTAGTAAATAACACTTGTCTTACATAGTTAGTGAGGCTTGTTTTAAACAGATCGTTACAATTATTTTACGTAGTAAATAACACTTGTCTTACATAGTTAGTGAGGCTTGTTTTAAACAGATCGTTACAATTATTTTACGTAGTGAATAACACTTGTCTTACATAGTTAGTGAGGATTGTTTTAAATAGATCGTTACAATTATTTTACGTAGTAAATAACACTTGTCTTACATAGTTAGTGAGGCTTGTTTTAAACAGATCGTTACAATTATTTTACGTAGTAAATAACACTTGTCTTACATAGTTAGTGAGGCTTGTTTTAAACAGATCGTTACAATTATTTTACGTAGTGAATAACACTTGTCTTACATAGTTAGTGAGGCTTGTTTTAAATAGATCGTTACAATTATTTTGCGTAGTAAGTAACACTTGTCTTACATAGTTAGTGAGGCTTGTTTTAAATAGATCGTTACAATTATTTTTCGTAGTAAATAACACTTGTCTTACATAGTTAGTAAGGTTTGTTTTAAATAGATCGTTACAATTATTTTTCGTAGTAAATAACACTTGTCTTACATAGTTAGTGAGGCTTGTTTTAAATAGATCGTTACAATTATTTTACGTAGTAAATAACACTTGTCTTACATAGTTAGTGAGGCTTGTTTTAAACAGATCGTTACAATTATTTTACGTAGTAAGTAACACTTGTCTTACATAGTTAGTGAGGCTTGTTTTCAATAGATCGTTACAATTATTTTACGTAGTAAATAACACTTGTCTTACATAGTTAGTGAGGCTTGTTTTAAATAGATCGTTACAATTATTTTACGTAGTAAATAACACTTGTCTTACATAGTTAGTGAGGCTTGTTTTAAATAGATCGTTACAATTATTTTACGTAGTAAATAACACTTGTCTTACATAGTTAGTGAGGCTTGTTTTAAATAGAACGTTACAATTATTTTACGTAGTAAATAACACTTGTCTTACATAGTTAGTGAGGCTTGTTTTAAATAGATCGTTACAATTATTTTACGTAGTAAATAACACTTGTCTTACATAGTTAGTGAGGCTTGTTTTAAATAGATCGTTACAATTATTTTACGTAGTAAATAACACTTGTCTTACATGGTTAGTGAGGCTTGTTTTAAACAGATCGTTACAATTATTTTACGTTGTAAATAACACTTGTCTTACATAGTTAGTGAGGCTTATTTTAAATAGATCGTTACAATTATTTTACGTAGTGAATAACACTTGTCTTATATAGTTAGTGAGGATTGTTTTCAATAGATCGTTACAATTATTTTACGTAGTAAATAACACTTGTCTTACATAGTTAGTGAGGCTTGTTTTAAATAGATCGTTACAATTATTTTACGTAGTAAGTAACACTTGTCTTACATAGTTAGTGAGGCTTCTTTTAAATAGATCGTTACAATTATTTTACGTAGTAAATAACACTTGTCTTACATAGTTAGTGAAACTTCTTTGACATTGTTATTGACACTTGTTTTGCATAGTTAGTGATATTTGTTCACATACTTAGTGACAATTGTTTTGCATTGTTAGTGATATTTGTTCACATACTTAGTGACAATTGTTTTGCATAGTTAGTGATATTTGTTCACATACTTAGTGACAATTGTTTTGCATAGTTAGTGATATTTGTTCACATACTTAGTGACAATTGTTTTGCATAGTTAGTGATATTTGTTCACATACTTAGTGACAATTGTTTTGCATAGTTAGTGATATTTGTTCACATACTTAGTGACAATTGTTTTGCATAGTTAGTGATATTTGTTCACATACTTAGTGACAATTGTTTTGCATAGTTAGTGATATTTGTTCACATACTTAGTGACAATTGTTTTGCATAGTTAGTGATATTTGTTCACATACTTAGTGACAATTGTTTTACACACTTACTAAGTCTAGTTTTACATCATTAGTGACACTTGTTTACATCAATATTGACACATGTTTACATCGTTAGTGACACTTGTTTCACATACTTAGTAAGACTTCATTTCAGAGATAGTGACACACTTGTTTTACATGGTAACTCATGTTTTACATAGATAGTGACACTTATTTCACATGGTAACTCATGTTTTACATCAATAGCGACACTTGTTTTACATGGTAACTCATGTTTTACATAGATAGTGACACTTATTTTACATGGTAACTCATATTTTACATCAATAGTGACACTTGTTTTACATCGTTAATTACACTTCTTTTACACAGTTAGTGACACTTGTTTCACATACTTAGTAAGACTTCATTTCAGAGATAGTGACACTTATTTTACATGATAACTCATGTTTTACATAGATAGTGACACTTGTTCTACATCGTTAGTTACACCTCTTTTACACAGTTTGTCACACTTGGTTTTATAGTTAGTGACACACCTGTTTTACATATATAGGAACACTTATTTTACATAGTTCTTAACACTTGTTTTACATAGTTCTTAACACTTGTTTTACATAGTTCTTAACACTTGTTTTACATAGTTAGTAACATCTGTTTTACATAGTTAGTAACACTTGTTTTACATAGTTAGTAACAGCTGTTTTACATAGTTCTTAACACTTGTTTTACATAGTTAGTAACACTTGTTTTACATACTTAGTTATTCTTGTTTTACATAGTTAGTAACACTTGTTTTACATACTTAGTTATTCTTGTTTTACATAGTTAGTAACACTTGTTTTACATACTTAGTTATTCTTGTTTTACATAGTTAGTAACACTTGTTTTACATAGTTAGTAACACTTGTTTTATATAGTTAGTGACACTAGTTTTACAGAGTTAGTTATTCTTGTTTTAGTTAGTTAAAATTTTAACTGTTTAACCGATTCTTTCTTTTCACTTCAGTTTAAATTATTCGTCGTTTCTTTTGTGAAAATTAAAATTTAAAAATTTTGTTATTTACGTCTCATTAGAAGGTACTAAAGCGCGAGTTTGCCCTGTGATAAACTATAAACTTTGTAGTCGACGAGCTGTGTCCAAGTATCCATATGTCCCAGCATTTGAAGCTCTTTATGTGTTATAGCAGTTACAGTCAACCCCTTAGCGAAAATGGATGATAATGTATGGCTAAGGTCCCTCTGGTGTGTAAATAAATATTGAGTATTGTAAGTATTGTAGGTTTACTATAAACACTAATATAAAATACTAAATGTACTGCAGATAATGTCTAAAGAATCACGATAACATACATATATTATTTAAATTATCTTCAATCTGACGTATTCAAGTACTTATAGATAATTCAGTTTGGGAGAGAGTAACAACAAATATTTGGATTTCGGCATTACAATAAAAATATTTCACGTTTGACGTTTATAAATGAACGATTTGGTATATCCAGTTACGCTGGGTTTATACGTTGATGGCAGTATCTCCACGTAAAAGGCTTTTCATCTTTAGTAAGAAATTTATGGGGTTTTAGTGTTTTTATTACCTGGAAAATAGCGTTTTACATTTGTGGAGCTATCAGAAGATAGTTCTCTGATAATTCAAGAGTTATCATAGTCAAGGAAATTGATGGTATGTATACATCCTGAAACATTAGAGTAACCGACATTAAAATATATAAACATATAATAGCGTGACTTACATATACAGATATAAACTGTCTGAGCACTATGGAAATCAGTAAAAACTTGTATTAGAAACATCATGACATAGTTACTTATGAGATATACTGAATCATATCCTTATACGTAAACCATCTAAACATAGCATAAACAGCTGTCTAACAATGTAACAGACAAGTGTAATGTTTGTTACACATTCACCGACATATCATTTGATGTCTACTGATTTTTTTAAATACATTGACCTCATGGAAATTACATTAGTGTTTATAATGTTATAGCCCAGTACAACGTATTGTTCTATTATGGTCACAACTATTTGTAAACGCATCTGAATTTTATATCACACTTCTAATATTGTCTTCACATCTTTACATATATTTAATAACTGATTAACAAATCACAGTAAAAAGTAATAAAGACACGAGTTCTGAGACAAGTGTATATTGTGAAAAGTAAAATATATTATTATATTGATGTGCTCTACGTATTTAATATAATGATGTAGAATATATTATGAAAGCTATTATATAATAATTGTACTACGCTACCGTCACTGTATTAACATGTTCAACTTCATGTAAATATATATATATATACAGGGTGTTCGGAAAGTAACTGTACAGTTTTGTAATTATATTTTATTCAGTCTATTTCAAGCCAGCAACTGATAGCGGTGTTTAGAAACAAAATAAGAAGGATCCAGGTCTGTATTGATGACAGCGGGGGTTACTTTCAACATTGTTTATATTGTTCATATTTACCTCCTGTATTCTATATTGAAACATGTCTGTTAATAAATATATAAGTGCACAGTGACTTTCCGAACACCCTGCATATGCATATACCATCAGAAGTGGATCTCGAAAATGAAATTATACCTGATTTTCAGTGTTAATTTATTTCGTTAATTTACATCTTACTGATTCCAGTTGATACATAACTTAAAACGAAACGACTTCAATAACATAAATAAGAAGGCATTTTATTTGTTCTCTTGTCAACTTGCAGTAAGAAACGTTCTGTGAAACGTGATTTTTACGATAGTTTTAATAAACAAATATTATGTATACATAATATGATACGTACTAATGATACTATTATGTATACGATATGATACGTACTAATGATACTATTAAGTATATGATACGATACGTACTAATGATACTATTATGTATACGATATACGTACTAATGATACTATTATCTATATGATACGATACGTACTAATGATACTATTATGTATACGATATGATACATATTAATGATACTATTATGTATACGATATGATACGTACTAATGATACTATTATGTATATGATACGATACGTATTAATGATACTATTATGTATACGATATGATACGTACTAATGATACTGATTCCTATCTTATAGTAACACGTGAAAGGGAGTCTTAACTACTTTTAGTTCCTAATTAAGTAAAATAAATGTAAAAACGTAGATTTCTAATAATCATCATAAGAGGAGATAGTTTCGTATTATAAAGTATCTTCCGCTACATTACATCAGTTGAATGGCTATGACTTAGAATACTAGCGTTTAAAGAGGTTAAAAGTCAGGTATCATTCGATGATGTAACTTAATCCGGTTGTTCATCTGACACGACACAGATCATCCTACCCACACATGGATACTCTGACAGGACACTGATCACTCTACCAACACACAGACAGTCTGATAAGACAATGATCACTCTACCCATACACGGATACTCTGACAGGATACTGATCACTCTACCAAGACACAGACAATCTGATAAGACAATGATCACTCTACTCATACACGGATACGCTGACAGGACACTGATCACTCTACCAAGACACAGACAGTCTGATAAGACAATGATCACTCTACCCATACACGGATACTCTGACAGGACACTGATCACTCTACCAAGACACAGACAGTCTGATAAGACAATGATCACTCTACCCATACACGGATACTCTGACAGGATACTGATCACTCTACCAAGACACAGACAATCTGATAAGACAATGATCACTCTACTCATACACGGATACGCTGACAGAACACTGATCACTCTACCAAGACACAGACAGTCTGATAAGACAATGATCACTCTACCCATACACGGATACTCTGACAGGACACTGATCACTCTACCAAGACACAGACATTCTGAAAAGACAATGATCACTCTACCCAAACACGGATACTCTGACAGGACACTGATCACTCTACCAAGACACAGACATTCTGAAAAGACAATGATCACTCTACCCAAACACGGATACTCTGACAGGACACTGATCACTCTACTCATACACGGATACTCTGACAGGACACTGATCACTCTACCAAGACACAGACATTCTTGACACGACGTTGATCATATTACCCACACAGGAACATCTGACACGACATTCATCACTCCGATACAACACTGATCACACTATCAAAACACGGACAGTCTGACACAACACTGATCACACTATCAAAACACGGATAGTCTGACACAACACTGATCACACTATCAAAACACGAAAGCGGGTACAGCACAGATAACTAGTTTACCTATTAGCTTGTGTTGTACTTTATACATATGTATATTTACAAGATACTCATATACACAGAGCCACACTATGAGAAAGACTTGTAGATATTGAAGTGTGGTTTTTAGTTAGATGTTTTCGAAATGTATATCTATATATTAACATTAAATTTAAATGTTAATTTAAAACATTTCTAGGAACAATAAACGATATTTTATCATGCTTTTAAAGTTATTTTAAAAATTGTATTACTGATATTTGTGACAAAACAGGACTTATCACTGTGTGTCTGTTGAGAATAGAAGACAATTTTTACCAGGTCCGTTCTGGAATATACCTATGATTTCTTTCCCGAGAAATCCATATTTTGTCTTCTTTTTTTTTCTTTCTATTTTTATGAAATTAAGAAAATAAAATATAATGAAGTTATAAATATGGGAGACGTTGGAAATAGATCAAATGCGCAAAAGACCATATATTTATATATATTTACAAGTATAGTGTTAAAATGTTTACATTGTTCGACTTTTTGACAACCATAATACAAGTATATTTTCACAACGTATATTTGTTTGATTTTATTAACAAGTCTATTATCTGCCACTCGTCAAAGTATTCTAATCAAACTTGAGAAACGTGAATAAAAGTAACAAGATGGAAGTTCGATAGCCTGAGAAGAAATATTTATTGTAAAGAATACTGAAGAATAAACGTAACAATAGTGTATTACTCACAAAGTGTTTTAGTTCAACTGGGGTAAAGCAACACAGCCTTCAAGGCATGTTCTGTGAGTTCAATGTGTGTTCCTTATTAGGCCTATTTAATGTGTTAATAGTATCGGAAACTATAGAATATTGTTTTTTTAATACAAATCATTAGCTACTACCAGAGTTTTTTCATAGATAAACTGAAACATAAATATTAAACTTCAATTTTCTTTCCTGTCTAATAAACCAATGTTAGGTGAAAAACGTTTCGTAGTTAGAACGTTTCTACAACATGAAAAGTTGCATTCTATAAACTACAAAGTTTATCAAATCTTTGAACTATTTAAATATGAAAGACAAACACAAACATAGAGGGCGTTGTAAAAACAGAGATAAAATGTTAGGAAATTTTATAGCTGATTTAAAAGTAAAGGCGATAAACTGGAAAATGAACTTCCTGTTAAAATTGTTTCAATGTTATGCATACTCATAGTAAGTTATTGTGTTAAGAAAATAAAATTATTTAATAACTACAAAGCACAAAAGAAAGACTTAATGATTTGATAAAATTTAACACAAAAACATATTGGTTTGGCAAAAGTTAACGTACAGAATGCCCCCTAGTGGCAGAATGGTATGTATGCAGCCTCACAACGCTAAAAACTGGGTTTCTATCCCCGTGATGGGCAGAGTAACTATAGCTTTTTACGTATTTTTGTGCTTCATTACAAAAAACATAACAAACACTTATTCGTTTGATAAAACTTAGCACAAAAAAGACTTAATCAGTTGATAAAAATTAATAAAAAAATACTTATTGGTTTAATAACAGTTAATGGTGAACTAGAGTGGATAAGCTACAAAAATACTTATTGGTTTCATAACAGTTAATGGTGAACTAGACTGGATAAGCTACAAAAATACTTATTGGTTTAATAACAGTTAATGGTGAACTAGACTGGATAAGCTACAAAAATACTTATTGGTTTAATAACAGTTAATGGTGAACTAGACTGGATAAGCTACAAAAATACTTATTGGTTTAATAACAGTTAATGGTGAACTAGACTGGATAAGCTACAAAAAATACTTATTGGTTTAATAACAGTTAATGGTGAACTAGACTCGATAAGCTACAAAAAATACTTATTGGTTTAATAACAGTTAATGGTGAACAAGACTGGATAAGCTACAAAAAATACTTATTGCATTAATAACAGTTAATGGTGAACTAGACTGGATAAGCTACAAAAAATACTTATTGGTTTAATAACAGTTAATGGTGAACTAGACTGGATAAGCTACAAAAATACTTATTGGTTTAATAACAGTTAATGGTGAACTAGACTGGATAAGCTACAAAAAATACTTATTGGTTTAATAACAGTTAATGGTGAACTAGACTGGATAAGCTACAAAAATACTTATTGGTTTGATAACAGTTAATGGTGAACTAGACTGGATAAGCTACAAAAAATACTTATTGGTTTAATAACAGTTAATGGTGAACTAGACTGGATAAGCTACAAAAATACTTATTGGTTTAATAACAGTTCATGGTGAACTAGACTGGAAAAGCTACAAAAAATACTTATTGGTTTAATAACAGTTAAAACTAAACTAGACTGGATAAGCTACAACAGAAATACCTATTGGTTTAATAACAGTTAATGGTGAACTAGAGTGGATAAGCTACAAAAAATACTTATTGGTTTGATAAAAGTTAATGGTGAACTACAGCGGATAAGCTACAAAAAATACTTATTGGTTTGATAACAGTTAATGGTGAACTAGACTGGATAAGCTACAAAAAATACTTATTGGTTTAGTAACAGTTAAGGCTAAACTAGACTGGATAAGCTACAACAGAAATACTTATTGGTTTAATAACAGTTAATGGTGAACTAGAGTGGATAAGCTACAAAAAATACTTATTGGTTTAATAACAGTTAATGGTGAACTAGACTGGATAAGCTACAAAAAATACTTATTGGTTTGATAACAGTTAATGGTGAACTAGACTGGATAAGCTACAAAAAATACTTATTGGTTTAATAACAGTTAAGGCTAAACTAGACTGGATAAGCTACAACAGAAATACTTATTGTTTAATAACAGTTAATGGTGAACTAGAGTGGATAAGCTACAAAAATACTTATTGGTTTAATAACAGTTAATGGTGAACTAGACTGGATAAGCTACAAAAATACTTATTGGTTTGATAACATTTAATGGTGAACTAGACTGGATAAGCTACAAAAATACTTATTGGTTTGATAACAGTTAATGGTGAACTAGACTGGATAAGCTACAAATAATACTTATTGCTTTAATAACAGTTAATGATGAACTAGACTGGATAAGCTACAAAAATACTTATTGGCTTAATAACAGTTAATGGTGAACTAGACTGGATAAGCTACAAAAAATACTTATTGGTTTAATAACAGTTAATGGTGAACTAGACTGGATAAGCTACAAAAATACTTATTGGTTTAATAACAGTTAATGGTGAACTAGACTGGATAAGCTACAAAAAATACTTATTGGTTTAATAACAATTAATGGTGAACTAGACTGGAAAAGCTACAAAAAATACTTATTGGTTTAATAACAGTTAAAACTAAACTAGACTGGATAAGCTACAACAGAAATACCTATTGGTTTAATAACAGTTAATGGTGAACTAGAGTGGATAAGCTACAAAAAATACTTATTGGTTTGATAACAGTTAATGGTGAACTAGACTGGATAAGCTACAAAAAATACTTATTGGTTTAGTAACAGTTAAGGCTAAACTAGACTGGATAAGCTACAACAGAAATATTTATTGGTTTAATAACAGTTAATGGTGAACTAGACTGGATAAGCTACAAAAATACTTATTGGTTTAATAACAGTTAATGGTGAACTAGACTGGATAAGCTACAAAAAATACTTATTGGTTTAATAACAGTTAATGATGAACTAGACTGGATAAGCTACAAAAAATACTTATTGGTTTAATAACAGTTAATGGTGAACTAGACTGGATAAACTACAAAAATACTTATTGGTTTGATAAAAGTTAATGGTGAACTACAGCGGATAAGCTACAAAAAATACTTATTGGTTTAATAACAGTTAAGGCTAAACTAGACTGGATAAGCTACAACAGAAATACTTATTGGTTTAATAACAGTTAATGATGAACTAGACTGGATAAGCTACAAAAAATACTTATTGGTTTAATAACAGTTAAGGCTAAACTAGACTGGATAAGCTACAACAGAAATACTTATTGGTTTAATAACAGTTAATGGTGAACTAGAGTGGATAAGCTACAAAAAATACTTATTGGTTTGATAACAGTTAATGGTGAACTAGAGTGGATAAGCTACAAAAAATACTTATTGGTTTGATAACAGTTAATGGTGAACGAGACTGGATAAGCTACAAAAAATACTTATTGGTTTAATAACAGTTAATGGTGAACTAGACTGGATAAGCTACAACAAAAATGTTTATTTAATTTATAACACTTAAGTGTGAACTAGACTGGATAAGCTACAAAAAAAATGCTTATTTAATTTATAACACTTAAGTGTGAACCAGACTGGATAAGCTACAACAGAAATGCTTATTTAATTTATAACACTTAAGTGTGAACCAGACTGGATAATCTACAACAGAAATGCTTATTTAATTTATAACACTTAAGTGTGAACTAGACTGGATAATCTACAACAGAAATGTTTATTTAATTTATAACACTTAAATGTGAACTAGACTGGATAAGCTACAACAGAAATGCTTATTTAATTTATAACACTTAAGTGTGAACCAGACTGGATAAGCTACAACAGAAATGCTTATTTAATTTATAACACTTAAGTGTGAACTAGACTGAATAAGCTACAACAGAAATGTTTATTTAATTTATAACACTTAAGTGTGAACCAGACTGGATAAGGTACAACAGAAATGCTTATTTAATTTATGACACTTAAGTGTGAACTAGACTGGATAAGTAGCAAACAAAATCCAACTGAAATTTCACACGAAGAACTGAGTTTCGAATGTTTGTTGTTGCTATTCATCACAATATTTTATAAGGTAAAACAGACTTCTCAGATGATATATACAAGAACAGCCAGCTTTTAACTACTTTTAACTTGCTAGTGTCGAGATATTTTTAAATTCGACCACGTGAGAATGTTTAACGGGAACATATAAATCATTTTGTAAAAATAACGAAATACAAATCACATAGAATAATTTTATACGTTAAATCTTTTGAAGCTCAGAACTTCAACTAATGGACTTCTTTGTCTTCTTTTTTAAGGATACTATAATTTCGCATTTAATATTTAATAAATATACTTTTGAAAAAAAATTAAAGGTTTCATGTTATCTCTCATAAAATTGCACATAAAGTACAAAAGCGCCAACTTCTCATAACCGCATCTAATTTTGAACTGGTAGACTAAAAGGAACACAACTGTTAACCGATACCCACCACCAGTTTGTGGGATACGCTTATCTCATCCAATGTTTTTGTGAACTACATTTTTTATAATAATTAGAATTTCCAAATCACCATTTTCTAGAGAGTATTTGATACGAATATGTTTTGGTTCCCCTGCACAGATATTCAGTCTAAATTTAATATTTCTGAACATTTGAACATAAACAAAGAATCTTTCTAAATAAAATAATCCACATGTTAATTCTTATCTCATTTAAAATTACTGTAAACCTAGAATTATAACTATGATAGTCTATAATTTAACATTACTGTAAACCTAGATCTATAACTATGATAGTCTATAATTTATCATTACTGTAAACCTAGATCTATAACTATGATAGTTTCTAATTTAACATTACTGTAAACCTAGATCTATAACTAAGATAGTTCATAATTTAACATTACTGTAAACCTAGATCTATAACTATGATATTTTCTAATTTAACATTACTATAAACTTAGATCTATAACTATGATAGCTTATAATTTAACACTGATGTAAACCTAGATCTATAACTATGATAGTTTTCAATTTATCGTTGCTGTAAACCTAGATCTATAACTATGATAGTTTCTAATTTAACACTAATGTAAATCTAGATCTATAACTATGATACTTTCTAATTTAACGTTGCTGTAAACCTAGATCTGTAACTGTGGTAGATAATAATTTAACATTACTGTAAACCTTGTTTGCTTGTATGTTTGTTTTTGTATTTCGAACAAAGCTACTCGAGAGCTATCTGTGCTAGCCGTCCCTAATTTAGTAGTGTAAGACTAGAGGTATGGCAGCTAGTCATCACCACCCACCGCCAACTCTTGGACTACTCTTTTACCAACGAATAGTCGGATTGACCGTACTGTAAACCCAGAACTAAAACTATGATAGTTTCAAATTTAACACTAATGTAAACCTAGATCAATAACTATGATAGTTTATAATTTAACATTACTGTAAACCTAGATCTATAACTATGATAGTTTGTAATGTAACACTGATGTAATCCAAAAACCTATAACTATGATAGTTTCTAATGTAACACTGAGGTAAACCTAGATCTATAACTATGACAGTTTCCAATTTAACGTTGCTGTAAACTTAGATCGATAACTATGATAGTTTCTGATTTAACATTACTGTAAACCTAGATCTATATCTATGATAGTTCATAATTTAACATTACTGTAAACCTAGATCGATAACTATGATAGTTCATAATTTAACATTACTGTAAACCTAGATCTATAAATATAATATTTTCTAATTTAACATTACTGTAAACCTAGATCTAAAACTATGATAGTTTCATATTTAACGTTGCTGTAAACCTAGATCTATAACTATGAAAGTTTATAATTTAACATTACTGTAAACCTAGATCTATAACTATGATAGTTTGTAATGTAACACTGATGTAATCCAAAAACCTATAACTATGATAGTTTCTAATTTAACATTACTGTAAACCTAGATCTATAACTATGATAGTTCATAATTTAACACTGAGGTAAACCTAGATCTAAAACTATGACAGTTTCCAATTTAACGTTGCTGTAAACCTAGATCGATAACTATGATAGTTTCTAATATAACATTACTGTAAACCTAGATCTATAACTAAGATAGTTCATAATTTAACATTACTATAAACCTAGATCTATAACTATGATATTTTCTAATTTAACATTACTGTAAACGTCGATCTATAACTATGATAGCTTATAATTTAACACTGATGTAAACCTAGATCGATAACTATGATAGTTTCATATTTAACGTTGCTGTAAACCTAGATCTATAACTGTGATAGCTTATAATTTAACATTACTGTAAACCTTGTTTGTTTCTTTTTGTATTTCGAACAAAGCTACTCGAGAGCTATCTGTGCTAGCCGTCCCTAATTTAGTAGTGTAAGACTAGAGGTATGGCAGCTAGTCATCACCACCCACCGCCAACTCTTGGGCTACTCTTTTACCAACGAATAGTGAGATTGACCGTACTGTAAACCTAGATCTAAAACTATGATAGTTTCAAATTTAACGTTGGGCTAAACCTAGATCTATAACTATGATAGTTTCTAATTTAACACTAAGGTAAACCTAGATCTAAAACTACGACAGTTCCCAATTTAACGTTGCTGTAAACCTAGATCTATAACTATGATAGTTTATAATTTAACATTACTGTAAACCTAGATCTATAACTATGATAGTTTCTAATGTAACACTGATGTAATCCAAAAACCTATAACTATGATAGTTTCTAATTTAACATTACTGTAAACCTAGATCTATAACTATGATAGTTCATAATTTAACATTACTCTAAACCTAGATCGATAACTATGATAGTTTCATATTTAACGTTGCTGTAAACCTAGATCTATAACTATGATAGTTTCTAATTTAACACTGAGGTAAACCTAGATCTAAAACTATGACAGTTTCCAATTTAACGTTGCTGTAAACCTAGATCGATAACTATGATAGTTTCTAATTTAACATTACTGTAAACCTAGATCTATAACTAAGATAGTTCATAATTTAACATTACTGTAAACCTAGATCTATAACTATGATATTTTCTAATTTAACATTACTGTAAACGTCGATCTATAACTATGATAGCTTATAATTTAACACTGATGTAAACCTAGATCTATAACTATGATAGTTTTCAATTTAACGTTGCTGTAAACCTAGATCTATAACTATGATAGCTTCTAATTTAACACTAATGTAAACCTAGATCTTTAACTATGATACTTTCTAATTCAACGTTGCTGTAAACCTAGATCTATAACTGTGATAGCTTATAATTTAACATTACTGTAAACCTTGTTTGTTTCTTTTTGTATTTCGAACAAAGCTACTCGAGAGCTATCTGTGCTAGCCGTCCCTAATTTAGTAGTGTAAGACTAGAGGTATGGCAGCTAGTCATCACCACCCACCGCCAACTCTTGGGCTACTCTTTTACCAACGAATAGTGGGATTGACCGTACTGTAAACTTAGATCTAAAACTATGATAGTTTCAAATTTAACGTTGGGCTAAACCTAGATCTATAACTATGATAGTTTCTAATTTAACACTAAGGTAAACCTAGATCTAAAACTACGACAGTTCCCAATTTAACGTTGCTGTAAACCTAGATCGATAACTATGATAGTTTCAAATTTAACGTTGTTGTAAACCTAGATCTCTAACAATGATAGTTTCTAATTTAACATTACTGTAAACCTAGATCTATAACTAAGATACTTCATAATTTAACATTACTGTAAACCTAGATCTATAACTATGATAGTTCATAATTTAACATTACTGTAAACCTAGATCTATAACTATGATATTTTCTAATTTAACATTACTGTAAACTTAGATCTATAACTATGATAGCTTATAATTTAACACTGATGTAAACCTAGATCTATAACTATGATAGTTTTCAATTTAACGTTGCTGTAAACCTAGATCTATAACTATGATAGCTTCTAATGTAACGCTAATGTAAACCTAGATTTATAACTATGATAGTTTCTAATGTAACACTGATGTAAACCTAGATCTATAACTATGATAGTTTCTAATTCATTACTGATGTAAACCTAGATCTATAACTATGATAGTTTATAATTTAACATTACTGTAAACCTAGATCTATAACTATGATAGTTTGTAATGTAACACTGAGGTAAACCTAGATCTATAACTATGACAGTTTCCAATTTAACGTTGCTGTAAACCTAGATCGATAGCTATGATAGTTTCTAATTTAACATTACTGTAAACCTAGATCTATATCTATGATAGTTCATAATTTAACAATACTGTAAACCTAGATCGATAACTATGATAGTTCATAATTTAACATTACTGTAAACCTAGATCTATAATTATAATATTTTCTAATTTAACATTACTGTAAACCTAGATCTAAAACTATGATAGTTTCATATTTAACGTTGCTGTAAACCTAGATCTATAACTATGATAGTTTCTTATTTAACGTTGCTGCAAACCTAGATCTATAACTATGATAGTTTCTAATTTAACACTGAGATAAACCTAGATCTAAACCTATGACAGTTTCCAATTTAACGTTGCTGTAAACCTAGATCGATAACTATGATAGTTTCTAATTTAACATTACTGTAAACCTAGATCTATAACTAAAATAGTTCATAATTTAACATTACTGTAAACCTAGATCTATAACTATGATATTTTCTAATTTAACATTACTGTAAACGTAGATCTATAACTATGATAGCTTATAATTTAACACTGATGTAAACCTAGATCTATAACTATGATAGTTTTCAATTTAACGTTGCTGTAAACCTAGATCTATAACTATGATAGCTTCTAATTTAACACTAATGTAAACCTAGATCTATAACTATGATACTTTCTAATTTAACGTTGCTGTCAACCTAGATCTATAACTGTGATAGTTTATAATTTAACTTTACTGTAAACCTTGTTTGTTTGTTTTTGTATTTCGAACAAAGCTACTCGAGAGCTATCTGTGCTAGCCGTCCCTAATTTAGTAGTGTAAGACTAGAGGTATGGCAGCTAGTTATCACCACCCACCGCCAACTCTTGGGCTACTCTTTTACCAACGAATAGTGGGATTGACCGTACTGTAAACCTAGATCTAAAACTATGATAGTTTCAATTTTAACGTTGCTGTAAACCTAGATCTATAACTATGATAGTTTCTAATTTAACACTGAGGTAAACCTAGATCTAAAACTATGACAGTTCCCAATTTAACGTTGCTGTAAACCTAGATCGATAGCTATGATAGTTTCAAATTTAACGTTCTTGTAAACCTAGATCTGTAACTATGATAGTTTCTAATTTAACATTACTGTAAACCTAGATCTATAACTAAGATAGTTCATAATTTAACACTACTGTAAACCTAGATCTATAACTATGATAGTTCATAATTTAACATTACTGTAAACCTAGATCTATAACTATGATATTTTCTAATTTAACATTATTGTAAACTTAGATCTATAACTATGATAGCTTATAATTTAACACTGATGTAAACCTAGATCTATAACTATGATAGTTTTCAATTTAACGTTGCTGTAAACCTAGATCTATAACTATGATAGGTTCTAATGTAACGCTGATGTAATCCTAGATCTATAACTATGATAGTTTCTAATGTAACACTGATGTAAACCTAGATCTATAACTATGATAGTTGCTAATTTAACGTTGCTGTAAACCTAGATCTATAACTATGATAGTGTCTAATGTAACACTGATGTAAACCTAGATCTATAACTATGATAGTGTCTAATGTAACACTGATGTAAACCTAGATCTATAACTATGATAGTTTCTAATTTAACACTAATGTAAACCTAGATCTAAACTATGATAGTTTCTAATTTAAATACTGTAAACCTAGATCTAAAACTATGACAGTTTCCAATTTAACGTTGCTGTAAACCTAGATCGATAACTATGATAGTTTCTAATTTAACATTACTGTAAACCTAGATCTATAACTAACATAGTTCATAATTTAACATCACTGTAAACCTAGATCTATAACTATGATAGTTCATAATTTAACACTGATGTAAACCTAGATCTATAACTGTGATAGTTTTCAATTTAACGTTGCTGTAAACCTAGATCTATAACTATGATAGTTTCTAATTTAACGTTGCTGTAAACGTAGATCTATAACTATGATAGTTTCTAATGTAACACTGATGTAAACCTAGATCTATAACTATGATAGTTTCTAATGTAACACTGATGTAAACGTAGATCTATAACTATGATAGTTTCTAATTTAACACTAATGTAAACCTAGATCTATAACTATGACAGTTTCTAATTTAACGTTGCTGTAAACGTAGATCTATAACTATGATAGTTTCTAATGTAACACTGATGTAAACCTAGATCTATAACTATGATAGTTTCTAATGTAACACTGATGTAAACGTAGATCTATAACTATGATAGTTTCTAATTTAACACTAATGTAAACCTAGATCTATAACTATGATAGTTTCTAATTTAACGTTGCTGTAAACGTAGATCTATAACTATGATAGTTTCTAATTTAAATACTGTAAATCTAGATCCATAACTATGATAGTTTCTAATTCAACACTGATGTAAACCTAGATCTATAACTATGATAGTTTCTAATTTAACGTTGCTGAAAACCTAGATCTATAACTATGACAGATTCTAATTTGACATTACTGCAAACTTAGATCTATAACTTTGATAGTTCATAATTTAACATTACTGTAAACCTAGATTTATAACTATGATAGTTCATAATTTAACATTACTGTAAACCTAGATCTATAACTAGGATATTTTCTAATTTAACATTACTGTAAACTTAGATCTATAACTATGATAGCTTATAATTTAACACTGATGTAAACCTAGATCTATAACTATGATAGTTTTCAATTTAACGTTGCTGTAAACCTAGATCTATAACTATGATAGGTTCTAATGTAACGCTGATGTAATCCTAGATCTATAACTATGATAGTTTCTAATGTAACACTGATGTAAACCTAGATCTATAACTATGATAGTTGCTAATTTAACGTTGCTGTAAACCTAGATATATAACTATGATAGTGTCTAATGTAACACTGATGTAAACCTAGATCTATAACTATGATAGTGTCTAATGTAACACTGATGTAAACCTAGATCTATAACTATGATAGTTTCTAATTTAACACTAATGTAAACCTAGATCTAAACTATGATAGTTTCTAATTTAAATACTGTAAACCTAGATCTAAAACTAACATAGTTCATAATTTAACATCACTGTAAACCTAGATCTATAACTATGATAGTTCATAATTTAACACTGATGTAAACCTAGATCTATAACTGTGATAGCTTATAATTTAACACTGATGTAAACCTAGATCTATAACTATGATAGTTTTCAATTTAACGTTGCTGTAAACCTAGATCTATAACTATGATAGCTTCTAATGTAACGCTAATGTAAACCTAGATTTATAACTATGATAGTTTCTAATGTAACACTGATGTAAACCTAGATCTATAACTATGATAGTTTCTAATTCATTACTGATGTAAACCTAGATCTATAACTATGATAGTTTATAATTTAACATTACTGTAAACCTAGATCTATAACTATGATAGTTTGTAATGTAACACTGAGGTAAACCTAGATCTATAACTATGACAGTTTCCAATTTAACGTTGCTGTAAACCTAGATCGATAGCTATGATAGTTTCTAATTTAACATTACTGTAAACCTAGATCTATATCTATGATAGTTCATAATTTAACAATACTGTAAACCTAGATCGATAACTATGATAGTTCATAATTTAACATTACTGTAAACCTAGATCTATAATTATAATATTTTCTAATTTAACATTACTGTAAACCTAGATCTAAAACTATGATAGTTTCATATTTAACGTTGCTGTAAACCTAGATCTATAACTATGATAGTTTCTTATTTAACGTTGCTGCAAACCTAGATCTATAACTATGATAGTTTCTAATTTAACACTGAGATAAACCTAGATCTAAAACTATGACAGTTTCCAATTTAACGTTGCTGTAAACCTAGATCGATAACTATGATAGTTTCTAATTTAACATTACTGTAAACCTAGATCTATAACTAAAATAGTTCATAATTTAACATTACTGTAAACCTAGATCTATAACTATGATATTTTCTAATTTAACATTACTGTAAACGTAGATCTATAACTATGATAGCTTATAATTTAACACTGATGTAAACCTAGATCTATAACTATGATAGTTTTCAATTTAACGTTGCTGTAAACCTAGATCTATAACTATGATAGCTTCTAATTTAACACTAATGTAAACCTAGATCTATAACTATGATACTTTCTAATTTAACGTTGCTGTCAACCTAGATCTATAATTGTGATAGTTTATAATTTAACTTTACTGTAAACCTTGTTTGTTTGTTTTTGTATTTCGAACAAAGCTACTCGAGAGCTATCTGTGCTAGCCGTCCCTAATTTAGTAGTGTAAGACTAGAGGTATGGCAGCTAGTTATCACCACCCACCGCCAACTCTTGGGCTACTCTTTTACCAACGAATAGTGGGATTGACCGTACTGTAAACCTAGATCTAAAACTATGATAGTTTCAATTTTAACGTTGCTGTAAACCTAGATCTATAACTATGATAGTTTCTAATTTAACACTGAGGTAAACCTAGATCTAAAACTATGACAGTTCCCAATTTAACGTTGCTGTAAACCTAGATCGATAGCTATGATAGTTTCAAATTTAACGTTCTTGTAAACCTAGATCTGTAACTATGATAGTTTCTAATTTAACATTACTGTAAACCTAGATCTATAACTAAGATAGTTCATAATTTAACACTACTGTAAACCTAGATCTATAACTATGATAGTTCATAATTTAACATTACTGTAAACCTAGATCTATAACTATGATATTTTCTAATTTAACATTATTGTAAACTTAGATCTATAACTATGATAGCTTATAATTTAACACTGATGTAAACCTAGATCTATAACTATGATAGTTTTCAATTTAACGTTGCTGTAAACCTAGATCTATAACTATGATAGGTTCTAATGTAACGCTGATGTAATCCTAGATCTATAACTATGATAGTTTCTAATGTAACACTGATGTAAACCTAGATCTATAACTATGATAGTTGCTAATTTAACGTTGCTGTAAACCTAGATCTATAACTATGATAGTGTCTAATGTAACACTGATGTAAACCTAGATCTATAACTATGATAGTGTCTAATGTAACACTGATGTAAACCTAGATCTATAACTATGATAGTTTCTAATTTAACACTAATGTAAACCTAGATCTAAACTATGATAGTTTCTAATTTAAATACTGTAAACCTAGATCTAAAACTATGACAGTTTCCAATTTAACGTTGCTGTAAACCTAGATCGATAACTATGATAGTTTCTAATTTAACATTACTGTAAACCTAGATCTATAACTAACATAGTTCATAATTTAACATCACTGTAAACCTAGATCTATAACTATGATAGTTCATAATTTAACACTGATGTAAACCTAGATCTATAACTGTGATAGTTTTCAATTTAACGTTGCTGTAAACCTAGATCTATAACTATGATAGTTTCTAATTTAACGTTGCTGTAAACGTAGATCTATAACTATGATAGTTTCTAATGTAACACTGATGTAAACCTAGATCTATAACTATGATAGTTTCTAATGTAACACTGATGTAAACGTAGATCTATAACTATGATAGTTTCTAATTTAACACTAATGTAAACCTAGATCTATAACTATGACGGTTTCTAATTTAACGTTGCTGTAAACGTAGATCTATAACTATGATAGTTTCTAATGTAACACTGATGTAAACCTAGATCTATAACTATGATAGTTTCTAATGTAACACTGATGTAAACGTAGATCTATAACTATGATAGTTTCTAATTTAACACTAATGTAAACCTAGATCTATAACTATGATAGTTTCTAATTTAACGTTGCTGTAAACGTAGATCTATAACTATGATAGTTTCTAATTTAAATACTGTAAATCTAGATCCATAACTATGATAGTTTCTAATTCAACACTGATGTAAACCTAGATCTATAACTATGATAGTTTCTAATTTAACGTTGCTGAAAACCTAGATCTATAACTATGACAGATTCTAATTTGACATTACTGCAAACTTAGATCTATAACTTTGATAGTTCATAATTTAACATTACTGTAAACCTAGATTTATAACTATGATAGTTCATAATTTAACATTACTGTAAACCTAGATCTATAACTAGGATATTTTCTAATTTAACATTACTGTAAACTTAGATCTATAACTATGATAGCTTATAATTTAACACTGATGTAAACCTAGATCTATAACTATGATAGTTTTCAATTTAACGTTGCTGTAAACCTAGATCTATAACTATGATAGGTTCTAATGTAACGCTGATGTAATCCTAGATCTATAACTATGATAGTTTCTAATGTAACACTGATGTAAACCTAGATCTATAACTATGATAGTTGCTAATTTAACGTTGCTGTAAACCTAGATATATAACTATGATAGTGTCTAATGTAACACTGATGTAAACCTAGATCTATAACTATGATAGTGTCTAATGTAACACTGATGTAAACCTAGATCTATAACTATGATAGTTTCTAATTTAACACTAATGTAAACCTAGATCTAAACTATGATAGTTTCTAATTTAAATACTGTAAACCTAGATCTAAAACTATGACAGTTTCCAATTTAACGTTGCTGTAAACCTAGATCGATAACTATGATAGTTTCTAATTTAACATTACTGTAAACCTAGATCTATAACTAACATAGTTCATAATTTAACATCACTGTAAACCTAGATCTATAACTATGATAGTTCATAATTTAACACTGATGTAAACCTAGATCTATAACTGTGATAGTTTTCAATTTAACGTTGCTGTAAACCTAGATCTATAACTATGATAGTTTCTAATTTAACGTTGCTGTAAACGTAGATCTATAACTATGATAGTTTCTAATGTAACACTGATGTAAACCTAGATCTATAACTATGATAGTTTCTAATGTAACACTGATGTAAACGTAGATCTATAACTATGATAGTTTCTAATTTAACACTAATGTAAACCTAGATCTATAACTATGATAGTTTCTAATTTAACGTTGCTGTAAACGTAGATCTATAACTATGATAGTTTCTAATGTAACACTGATGTAAACCTAGATCTATAACTATGATAGTTTCTAATGTAACACTGATGTAAACGTAGATCTATAACTATGATAGTTTCTAATTTAACACTAATGTAAACCTAGATCTATAACTATGATAGTTTCTAATTTAACGTTGCTGTAAACGTAGATCTATAACTATGATAGTTTCTAATTTAAATACTGTAAATCTAGATCCATAACTATGATAGTTTCTAATTCAACACTGATGTAAACCTAGATCTATAACTATGATAGTTTCTAATTTAACGTTGCTGAAAACCTAGATCTATAACTATGACAGATTCTAATTTGACATTACTGCAAACTTAGATCTATAACTTTGATAGTTCATAATTTAACATTACTGTAAACCTAGATTTATAACTATGATAGTTCATAATTTAACATTACTGTAAACCTAGATCTATAACTATGATATTTTCTAATTTAACATTACTGTAAACTTAGATCTATAACTATGATAGTTCATAATTTAACATTATTGTAAACCTAGATTTTTTATTATGATAGTTTCTAATTTAACACTGATGTAAACCTAGATCTATAACTATGATAGTTTTTAATTTAACGTTACTGTAAACCTAGATCCACAACTATGATAGTTTCTAATTTAACGTTGCTGTAAACGTACATCTATAACCACGATAGTTTCCAAATTACCGTTGCTGTAATCCTACATCTATAACTACGATAGTTTCCAATTTAAACGTAAACTGTACATCTATAACTGTGATAGTTTCCAATTTAACGTTGCTGTAATCCTACATCCATAACCGTAAGATGAAGCAATTTTGTTTGTTTGTTCAATGTAATGATGATTAATAATAATTAATGAAAATTAATCATCATCTAAAGAAATTATAACAACAACAAAATTATTATTTTATAATTGATTTCTGAGTAATTCCCATACTAAACTCTCTAAGTGTAATATCTGGGGTTACCTATGTAAGTTAACTCGTAAAGACACCCGTACCAATAAGACAGTAATTTCATATCCAGAAAGCTGGTTATTTTCAATGCAAATTGAGACTTCATGAAATGTTCTTTATTATATTTATATATGATGTACCTGCGCCATTCTTGACAAGAAATGACTGCATGCCGGTTGAGGTTGTAAAAAAGAAGCAAAATTATTGGGAGCAGTGAGAGCTTAAGGTCATTGTGGGGAAGTCTAGGGGTTTCTTGTCACCCATGAGAAACAAAAACTCCTACTTGAGGCCAAGACTCGTTATTATACACTATTAATCACAGGTCGACAGGTTCTAGTATGTAGTCTGCTGGTAAAAGTATTTAGACAGCCTAGCTGTTCTTTGAACGAAGGACAAGATACACTAATATATCAGGTTTAGGAACAGCTAGCGGCTTTATCATGACGTTTCTTTATAATGCTCTTTTGAAATAGACACACAACAAGATGTGTGTTGTTGTTTTTTTCTCAAGCCGCCTGTTTAACTAAATTGTATATTTTAAATGCGCCCTCATTTATAAAACTTGATTTGCAAACAAAGCGAACAATTATATAGAAATATTTGTTATTTGATCACTGTTTTTATGTGTTTGTTTTTTTACATATTTCATTTTACTGGAACCGTAAAGTGTATATTTACTTCCAGTTTTGAATTTTTCTCTTTTCAAACTATATTTAATACGTACAAACTAACAAAATGATATGAATATGTGCACGTGCTTGGTAATTATTTAAGTAATTACAATCTTTCATTCTCAGGAAGTTCTTTTTATAAAGCAACACTTTGCGATATTTGGATGAAAACTTTAATTAGTTTTGATGTATCCAACTAGAAGCTCGAGACCAGTTTGTTTTGTTCACAAGTCGTCCGATCTTTCTTATCTTTTACATCTGGTTTCTTTCTGCGTCAGCTTTCGATTTGAAAGAAGAAAGGACAAAAACTAACTTACCGTCTGCATTACTCGTTTCAATTGAATTCCATTTCAGTCCCAGTTGTTGGCGAAGTAAATTATATACTATGGATGCAGTAAAATATGAGGTTTCACCAGCCCATCTCAAAAGGCGGCCAACACTGAACGCGCTTAATTTCGACCTAAGCCTGGTTGTCTCATAGCTTTCTGCAGCCGCCGCGAGGCAACGTACCGAGCTCACGTGACAGGCTTGCTCGTGCGAGCTAATCTTCGTCTCTTGTTTTTCAGGTACCACCAAGTCGTCCAACACCACGGGCTGTCGTCCAGCCTTCCTCCATGTGGGAAGTGTAACCCATCGACTGTGGCTATAAACAATAGTTCACTGTACACGCAAAGTCTGTCTGATTGAACCTCAGCCCATGCCTGAGGAGGTCACTGTTGCCCAGTAGGTCGGCTTAGTTCAGGTCCCTTACTTCACGCTGGGATCTGTTATTATCGACCCTCTCTAAACCGGATGGGATCCATCACCTGTACTGCTGTCCATTACGTATTACTTCTGGTCAACAATGTCACGTCTTTCCTGCTTAGATGATGAACAATGCTATAAAACCTTGTTCTCACGTCTTTCCACTCAGGTGGTCAACAGTTCCACAAAACCCTGTCTTCACGTCTTTCCACTCAGATGGTCAACAGTTCCACAAAACCCTGTCCTTATCCTTCCCGTTCAGATGGTCAACATTGTTATAAAATCCTGTCCTCACGTCTTTCTACTCAGGTGGTCAACAGTTTCACAAAACCCTGTCCTTATCCTTCCCGTTCAGGTAGTCAACATTGTTATAAAATCCTGTCCTCACGTCTTTCCACTTAGATGGTCAACAGTTTCATTAAACCCTGTCCTTGCATCCTTCGAGTTCAAGTTGTCAACAGTGTAATACAATCCTACCCTATGTCCTTCCACTCAGGTGGTCAACAGTTTCATTAAACCCTGTCCTTGCATCCTTCGAGTTCAAGTTGTCAACAGTGTAATACAATTCTACTCTATGTCCTTCCACTCAGGTGGTCAACAGTTTCATTAAACCCTGCCCTTGCATCCTTCGTGTTCAAGTTGTCAACAGTGTAATACAATCCTACCTATGTCCTTCCACTTAGATGGTCAACAGTTTCATTAAACCCTGTCCTTGCATCCTTCGTGTTCAAGTTGTCAACAGTGTAATACAATCCTACCCTATGTCCTTCCACTCAGGTGATCAACAGTTTTATTAAACCCTGCCCTTGCATCCTTCGTGTTCAAGTTGTCAACAGTGTAATAGAATCCTACCCTATATCCTTCCACTTAGATGGTCAACAGTTTCATTAAACCCTGTCCTTGCATCCTTCGTGTTCAAGTTGTCAACAGTGTAATACAATCCTACCCTATGTCCTTCCACTCAGGTGATCAACAGTTTTATTAAACCCTGTCCTTGCATCCTTCGTGTTCAAGTTGTCAACAGTGTAATACAATCCTACCCTATGTCCTTCCACTCAGGTAGTCAACACTTTCACGAAACCCTGTCCTTGCATCCTTCGTGTTCAAGTTGTCAACAGTGTAATACAATCCTACCCTATGTCCTTCCACTCAGGTGGTCAACAGTTTCATTAAACCCTGCCCTCATGTAGCTAAGGCTACATAGTGATAAACTGCTAAGATATGTTATATTATGTATCGTTTCTAAATGTCCCTTCTAGCTATTTATTCAGTATAACAGATTGTGTGAGTTTAATTAACCTTTATATTCTACCATTTTCAGATCTTATGTTTTGTTTCAACAGTTTGTTAACTAAAAACAATAATGTTAGAGAAAGGTGTTACAACTATTACTGTGTCTATAGAAAATGAACAAAGGAAACTTTGAAGAACAAAACAAATCAGACATTAAACAAAGTGAATGAGGTAATAAAAGAAAATAATACAATCACATATTACAATAAATATAGATCAGATATTACAGCCGTCAAGAATGTTTACATAATCTGAGAATTTAAGATATTTTTGTAGAAATAGTTAGACGTGTCATTGTTGTTGGTTTTCTGAGCTTTCTTCACCAAATTCAAGTTTTCAGCTTCAATTCTGGTTCACAGAAAACGAGACATGCCGATACTTTATCACATAAATGGATTTTTTCATATACGATATCAATTCATATTTAGTTTTGACAATAGTTTCGATAAAAAGAGTCTGATTAAATGTATTTGTATGAAAGTTTTACCTTAAATAATACAAGTTATACCTTAAACAATACAAGTTATACCTTAAACAATACAAGTTATACCTTAAACAATACAAGTTATACCTTAAACAATACATGTTGTACTTTAAACAATACAAGTTATACCTTAAACAATACAAGTTATACCTTAAACAATACACGTAGTACTTAAATAATACATGTTGTACTTTAAACAACACATGTTGTACTTTAAACAGTACAAGTTATACCTTAAACAATACCAGTTATACCTTAAACAATACAAGTTATACCTTAAACAATACATGTTGTACTTTAAACAATACATGTTGTACTTTAAACAATACAAGTTATACCTTAAACAATACATGTTGTACTTTAAACAATACATGTTGTACTTTAAACAATACGTGTTGTACTTTAAACAATACCCAGTTACACATAGATGACTGTATTTTTGCGTTTCTAATATCAAGACAAAATACAAACATCGCATTTTGGTTTTGTCGACATATCTTTCAAGTTCAGGTAAATAATTAACACACTACATTATATTCTATGTAACCATTACTGAATTTCTTTATATAAAATGTAAGTAATTCATTGGTTCATAAAGAATCACTAATTCATGTTCTACTGCAGTACTTGACAAAACAGTTTATATTCGTTAATTATAGAAAATCTCCTCAGAGTTAAAACTGTTTTAATCGTAAAGGAAAGGAAAATATTAGACAGTCAACAGACTAAAGACTGGGTTTGTCTTCCTTAACTTATTCTATCAGTAAAAGTAACTCAAATTTTGTGATCGTTCTGCGAATATTTCTACCCAATATACCAGCGGTTTCCAGTCACAGTTATAATCATACACAGCTCGGTTTCCATTAAATATCACAATCATACAGAGCTTGGTTTTTGTACCTAGCATGTGTGTGTGTTTTAAATCTTTGTAGTCACACTGGTGGAAAAATTGAAAGTCAACAAACGATTGGTCGGGCAGAGTTTGACGTCATCAGGTAACAGCCAAAATTCACAGACAACAACAAGTTTTTGTGTGGATATATATATATATATATGTTTGTATACAGAATAAACTGTGTTAACAGATTCTGAGATATACATACATATATGTCGTTTGTTATAAACAAAAAACAAGCCAAAATTAATTTTAAAAAATGCTGCACTAATCGAAAGATCCCAAGGTACAAGCTGCAATGTAGGATATAAAATGTACCCTAGGTTTGGAGGTGACTGAAGAAGAAGAACCCACATTGCGATGGGGATACACCGTCTATCAGTCTTAACCTCCATTTGCCAGTCTTACATAAAGAAATAAAATAAATGAATACAATAAAAGAACATCAATAAAAATTAAAATAATAGAAACAGAAATTAGTGGAGCGAGGTGTGGGTGTTCAAATCTATATCACACTTCACTGCTTGTTGTGGGAAGGTAACTGCTCTCTAAAGTAAGTAAAAGTAAGTAATAATAATAATAAGGTACTACCACTTGAGAGGTAATATAAACTTACTTCCTGAAGTCAGCATTCCAGCCAACATTATGATGGTAAGGCACTAATTTGTAGCCCAGTAGACGAATTATCCTACTATAAACCAGTTATCTAAACTAACTAATATAACTCCCAACCACGACCCATTAGGTCTACTGTAACTACCAATTTTCATACTGGGGGCTGAATGCTAACCTTGGGAGTTAAGATTATTTAACTTACTTACACACATAGCGCAGTACATATAGTAATAGTAATACATATAGGAGCACATATAAATGTAAAAACGGCTGGTTTGGGTTTAGAAAACTTTTTATGTAGAGGAACGAACAACGTTTCGACCTTCGAAATCTGTTAACACGTTATGATATATATATGTATATATCCAGTGAATATATATATATATATGTATATCAAATCAATAAAGTGCGTTAACAGGTTCTGATACATATATATCAAGCTAATAAAATGTGTTAACAGGTTCTGATACATATATATCAAGCTAATAAAATGTGTTAACAGGTTCTGATACATATATATATCAAGCTAATAAAGTGTGTTAACAGGTTCTGATACATATATATCAAGTTAATAAAGTGTGTTAACGGGTTCTGATACATATATATCAAGCTAATAAAGTGTGTTAACAGGTTTTGATACATATATATCAAGCTAATAAAATGTGTTAACAGGTTCTGATACATATATATCAAGCTAAAAAAGTGCGTTAACAGGTTCTGATACATATATATCAAGCTAATAAAATGTGTTAACAGGTTCTGATACATATATATCAAGCTAAAAAAGTGCGTTAACAGGTTCTGATACATATATATCAAGCTAATAAAGTGTGTTAACAGGTTCTGATACATATATATCAAGCTAATAAAGTGTGTTAACAGGTTCTGATACATATATATATGTATCCAGTGAATAAAGTGTGTTAACAGGTTCTGATATATATATATCAAGTGAATAAAGTGTGTTAACAGGTTCTGATACATATATATATATCCAGTCAATAAAGTGTGTTAACAGGTTCTGATACGTGTATGTGTATCCAGTGAATAAAGTGTGTTAACAGGTTCTGATACGTGTATGTATATCCAGTGTATAAATTTTGTTAACAGGTTCTCACACATACATATATATCCAGTGAATAAAGTGTGTTAACACTTTCTGATACACACATATCTATATACATCCAGTGTATAAATTTTGTTAACAGGTTCTCACACATACATATATATCCAGTGAATAAAGCGTGTTAACAACTACAGCTGAATGATTGTCTTACTTATATTCTAAAATATGATACGTAACATACAACTTGGGTTTTCTTCGTAGATAATGAGAAACAAGTGGGTAAAAATCCATAGCTAATTAATATCTTATGTATATATTTAGGGTACGTACACTGCTGGCCAAAAGCTTAAGGCCAATGAATATAAAAAAAAAATATGCATTTTGCGTTGTTAAACTCCACCATTCATTTGAGTAGAGCTTAGAAAGATGAAAATAGGAAAAAGGGAAAATAAAATAATTTTTTTTTAACATTTAATAGGAAAAATGTGAACGTTATGAAATTAACCTAAATACTAGCCGATCAAAAGTTTAAGACCATACTGAAACGAAGCGTTAGTCAGTAAGCATGTAAGGAAATTTAGCCATTTATGTTCAAGCATTAGCGTTGTCAACACCTCCCACTGACATCTACTGTGTTACATTGGGTAAAAACATGGCAAAGGTTAAAAAGTTGACAGAGTTTGAACCTGTCAGAAATTGTCGAGCTGCAAAAGCAAAGCCTCTCTCAACGTGTCATCGCTGGTGAGATTGAGCGTAGTAAAACTGCTGTTGCAAATTTCTTAAAAGACCCTGAGGGATACGGAACGAGAATTTCAAGTGATTGGCCGAAGAAAATTTCGCCGGCGTTGAGCAGGAGAATTCGACAGATTGTCCGGCAAGACACCAGCCGTTCGTTGAACTAGATTATGGCCCTTACGAACGCAAATTGCAGCTCAAGAACAATAAGACAGCATCTACGAGAGAAATTCTTTAAAAACCGTAAACGTCTTCAAAGGCCACGCCTCCTTCCACACCACGAAACAGCTCGGTTAAACTTTGCTGAGAAGCACCAAACATAGAACGTACAAAAGTGGTCGAAGATTTTGTTCTCTGATGAGAAAAAATTTAACTTGAATGGTCCAGATGGCTTCCAACGTTACTGGCACGATAAGGATATCCCAAATGAGGCATTTTCTACACGACACAGTGGAGAAGGTTCCATCATAATCTGGGATGCTTTCTCCTTCCATGGAACAATGGAGCTTCAGGTTATACAGGGGCGTCAAACAGCAGCTGGCCACATTGGCATGTTGGACAGAGCATCCTTATTGACTGAAGGCCCTCGCTTGTGGGGAAATGACTGGATCTTTCAATATCCAGTTAATAAAGTGTGTTAATATGTTCTGATGTATATCCATATATATACAGCGAATAAAGTGTGTTAACAGGTTCTGATACATATATATATAGAGAGAATAAAGTGTGTTAAAAGGTTCTGATACGTATATATAGAGAGAGAATAAAGTGTGTTAACAGGTTCTGATACATATATATAGAGAGAGAATAAAGTGTGTTAACAGGTTGTGATAAATATGTAGAGAGAGAGAATAAAGTGTTAACAGGTTCTGATACATATATATATATAGAGAGAGAATAAAGTGTGTTAATAGGTTCTGATACATATATATAGAGAGAAAGAATAAAGTGTGTTAACAGGTTCTGATACATATACATATATATATATATATATAGAATAAAGTGTGTTAACAGGTTCTGAAACATATATATATATATAGAATAAAGTGTGTTAACAGGTTCTGATACATATTTTTATACATCCAGTGAATAAAGTGTGTTAACAGGTTCTGATTGTAACAATTTTGACCTCTAAAGATCAATGATGTTGTGACTTTATCTTCACTCTCTCCAGCTCCCTATTGATCCAATTTCGTAAAGAAACTTTCAATAACATCTTGGTAGAAGTAACGTAGGTATTGTAATTACTATATCCTAGACGAGTACAAGATATCCATCCAATATCACATGCGAACAACAGACAATTTATCCTTACATCAGACAATGTTTTATTTATGTATTTGTTAAGATAGCTGGTTTTGATTTTCGTTTTTACACGTCATAATAAGATAATATGTATTTGTTAAGATAGCTGGTTTTGGTAGAGTAAAACCTTGATTTCATTTCTACACGTCATAATAAGATAATATACAAAGTAATCACAAGTAAAACAATACGTGTTCGTGACAAGGTAGAAACAGCTAAAAAGTGACTCGTGCATAAACGTTAGAGTTGTAATAAAAGTAAAAACTGAGTTATACAAGCTGTCTCTGTGTGCAGCATTAATTAACCTTTCACCGCTCACCAGTTTCTGCATTGTATAATATGTGATTTACAATACACTGTTCATTCAAATGGGCTGCAAGTCAGGCGTTAACTAACTACCCATACGCAAGTCTCTTGAGAATAAAAATGGTCAGTGACCATACGGTAGCACAAAACAGATGTTTTCCGTTTAAAAAAAATATTTACTTTTATTAATATATAACGTTAGAGGGTTTCTACACTCAGAGGCTGCTAGCAAAAATAACAAAACAGCAACAACAAATAAACTCTATATTTCAGTGTCCAAATTGCAGAGATACAAGTTTTAAATTAAAATTTCTATCGAATTCTTTGAGATTTTGGTTTCTTGTGAACAAGTCACTAAGTTGTCGTTCTAATCAAACATTTTAATGATTTGCTAACATTGTTATATAGTGTAATACATTAAAAATTTGAAATTTTCGTATTAAAACACGGTTTGTGAAATGATTTAAAAAGTTTATATAACAACATCTGATCAGAGTGAACCGTGTAGTCAGAGCTGAACTGAATAGCAGACTGGCTAATAACTCTAGCGATGACAGTGGTACTGCTACCCAGTGACAATTTTAAAATACTGTAACAACAAATTCATTGGATAAACTCACTTTCTATGCTATTCACAAAGTAAGATGCTAAACCATGTTGAGTTTCATTATTAAAACATACGTTTCAATATTATGGATTCACTTGTACGTTGTAGTCAAGAGATGTCGGTTGATGGTGAAGGAAGATGGCAGGTGGTTTGTTATGAATACCCATTAATTGACATGTTTTGAC
The DNA here is from genome assembly GCF_004210375.1 of Tachypleus tridentatus. Classification (NCBI taxonomy): domain Eukaryota; kingdom Metazoa; phylum Arthropoda; class Merostomata; order Xiphosura; family Limulidae; genus Tachypleus; species Tachypleus tridentatus. The sequence continues at coordinate 117,643,627 of NC_134828.1, forward strand.
CACACTACAAGTTAATCATTCAGTAATGACATATTAAAGTATTGTGCAGTACGAGAAATGTAATCACACATTATTAGCTTTCATTGAAATTTGTACCATTTATTCATAAAGAACGTGAATATAGATTTCATTAACTCTACAAGTTCCTGTCATAAAGTTGTATAACAAACACAGTAATGTTTACAATCGTTTAATTCAAGCTGTAAAGAAAACAGGAATATGAAGTTCATTTGGAAGTGGAATTATACATCTTATATAACATCCACATTGTGGGTTTCTACATCTCTTCATATCGTACAGTAGTTTTTAAATTATTTTATTTTAAATAAACATAGAGATTAGTTTTGTTTTCAAGCGTTCAGTACTGGCCTCCTAGCCGTCTGTGTGACAGACAAATTTTCAGCTATGTATATTACTGTGTATTTGGTAGGGATTAATATTAATCCAGTCATATATATATATTATAAAACGTAGACAGATTTGTTCTGAACTCAAACTGTTGTAAAACTATGTATATTACTGTGTATTTGATTAATATTAATCCAGTCATATATATATTAGAAAACGTAGACAGATTTGTTCTGAACTCAAACTGTTGTAAAACTATGTATATTACTGTGTATTTGATTAATATTAATCCAGTCATATATATATTAGAAAACGTAGACAGATTTGTTCTGAACTCAAACTGTTGTAAAACTATGTATATTACTGTGTATTTGATTAATATTAATCCAGTCATATATATATTAGAAAACGTAAACAAATTTGTTCTGAACTCAAACTGTTGTAAAACTATATATATTACTGTGTATTTGATTAATATTAATCCAGTCATATATATATTAGAAAACGTAGACAGATTTGTTCTGAACTCAAACTGTTGTAAAACTATGTATATTACTGTGTATTTGATTAATATTAATCCAGTCATATATATATTAGAAAACGTAAACAGATTTGTTCTGAACTCAAACTGTTATAAAACTATGTATATTACTGTGTATTTGATTAATATTAATCCAGTCATATATATATTAGAAAACGTAAACAGATTTGTTCTGAACTCAAACTGTTGTAAAACTATGTATATTACTGTGTATTTGATTAATATTAATCCAGTCATATATATATTAGAAAACGTAGACAGATTTGTTCTGAACTCAAACTGTTGTAAAACTATGTATATTACTGTGTATTTGATTAATATTAATCCAGTCACATATATATTAGAAAACGTAGACAGATTTGTTCTGAACTCAAACTGTTGTAAAACTATGTATATTACTGTGTATTTGATTAATATTAATCCAGTCATATATATATTAGAAAACGTAGACAGATTTGTTCTGAACTCAAACTGTTGTAAAACTATGTATATTACTGTGTATTTGATTAATATTAATCCAGTCATATATATATTAGAAAACGTAGACAGATTTGTTCTGAACTCAAACTGTTGTAAAACTATGTATATTACTGTGTATTTGATTAATATTAATCCAGTCACATATATATTAGAAAACGTAAACAGATTTGTTCTGAACTCAAACTGTTGTAAAACTATGTATATTACTGTGTATTTGATTAATATTAATCCAGTCATATATATATTAGAAAACGTAGACAGATTTGTTCTGAACTCAAACTATTGTAAAACTACTGCACCATGTGAAGTCACTTCATGAAATAAGCAACATGTATGTACCACATTTATATGCATTTCAAAAGCTGGTCTCAACTAAAACTCATTATTTAATTAATTACTTTTTTAGAATGTAAATGAAAAACTACTGGCTTATATTCTAAGAAAACGTTGAATTAACAGTAAAATGAATTATGATAAAACATTAAATTTAAACATGTCAATAATTCTATATACGATATTGTTTTCTACTTTACATTAACTAGCAATAAACAGTCCACGCTGTGTAATTTAGACGATTCTGGAGTACCAGTCATGGGAAGTATTATTGTTGTTATTGTATTAAAGACTCACCCTGGGTCTATTTCAACTCCTCGAACGTCCGCAACAAAAATGTGTTTCTAACCAGCGTTTATGTAAGATTTCTCCACATTGTTACTATGTAGTAGTTTTACCATGTGTTACATGTCAAAACGTGTGCTTATTTATACATAAGTAAACAGATCTCTTATAGCTGAACGTCTATCTGATATATAGATGTATGGATGACACCAATGAAAGAGCGGTGAACGGAAGTGTATCAGTTACATAAACAGATTATAGATGAAAAATGAATAAATAAATGATCATAAAAAAAGTTGGATGAAAGAATGAAAGTCTGAAAAATGAATGAATGGCTATGGAGGTAAGCATGTATATATAGAGATTACTGGACAACGAATAATTAAATAGAGAAATCAGTATATAGATAAAAAAAATTAATATAAAACAATTAGTTTAATAAAAAAATAATTAATTAATAACTTTTAATTAGTGGTGTCTAATATCTATCTGACAAGAACAACATTGACTTTATTTTTAAATATTTCTGTTCCTAAATATCGTGGAAGTTCTTGGTAATACTGCGCATAATACAGTGTTTGAATATTAAACACGAAAAGTGTAATGTTTAAAAACAGGTGGAAAAAGCAACAGTACATTTACAGAAAGATGTAAGAAACAACGTGTATTAACGCCTGAAAAAACAAACACTATACACGATGCTAGATGATATATATGGGAACAATAATATAAAAGTGATAAAACCTTGTTTATTAAAGATTTACTGATTTAAATAATAGATGTATTTGTTGTGACCTATAATGTCAAACTTAATATTTAATAATTTACCCATAAATTACCGTAATAATTGGTATGTAACTCACCACATCCGTAATGTTAAATAAAAAAAAAAATTCAGCGAAATTATTGAATATTTTATATCCCAACTAATATCTATAATATCATCATATAATTCTTATAGTTACCCTAAGTACCAGTAGCAATTCTTATACCTAAGTACCAGTAGCAATATTAAACACCTGAAGCTGGTGCTATGGATATTACCCATACATAAACTCGCCTGTCTTTTTATGGTTAATTCAGTTTAGACTGGCTATCTGCAAAATAGAAACACTTAAAGTTTTTTGTACCCGTGAACGGCTGCATATTAGTAAATAAGCTAATGTAATAACAGTAATTCTAAATATCACCACTGGCGATCTTTGAGAAATCAAACTTCATGAAGTGTAGAAACCGGAAATCAAAAGATTAATTATTTACATTTTTATTTAATTTCCCACACTTTATGATATAGTAGTTTGATGTAGTACTGTCACAAACGTTTGTGTACTATGATATAGTAGTTTGATGTAGTACTGTCACAAACGTTTGTGTACTATGATATAGTAGTTTGATGTAGTACTGTCACAAACGTTTGTGTACTATGATATAGTAGTTTGATGTAGTACTGTCACAAACGTTTGTGTACTATGATATAGTAGTTTGATGTAATACTGTCACAAACGTTTGTGTACTATGATATAGTAGTTTGATGTAATACTGTCACAAACGTTTGTGTACTATGATATAGTAGTTTGATGTAATACTGTCACAAACGTTTGTGTACTATGATATAGTAATTTGATGTAGTACTGTCACAAACGTTTGTGTACTATGATATAGTAGTTTGATGTAGTACTGTCACAAACGTTCGTGTACTATGATATAGTAGTTTGATGTAATACTGTCACAAACGTTTAATAGTTTGATGTAGAACTGTCAGAAATGTTTCTGTACTATGAAAAAGTGGTTTCATATAATACTGTCAGAAAGATTTGTGTACTATAAAAAAGCAATTTGATGTAGTACTGTTAGAAAGGTTTGAGAACTCTGAAAGGGTAGTTTGATGTACTACTGTCAGAAAGGTTTGTGTAATATGAGAGAGTAGTTTGATGTAGAACTGTCAGAACTGTGTGTACTATGATATAGTAGTTTGATGTAGAACTGTCAGAACTGTGTGTACTATGATATAGTAGTTTCATATAGTACTGTCAGAAAGGTTTGTGTACTATAAAAGAGTAGTTTCATATAGTACTGTCAGAAAGGTTTGTGTACTATGAAAGAGTAGTTTCATATAGTACTGTCAGAAAGGTTTGTGTACTATGAAAGAGTAGTTTCATATAATACTGTCAGAAAGGTTTGTGTACTATGAAAGAGTAGTTTCATATAATACTGTCAGAAAGGTTTGTGTACTATGAAAGAGTAGTTTCATATAGTACTGTCAGAACGGTTTGTGTACTATGAAAGAGTAGTTTCATATAGTACTGTCAGAAAGGTTTGTGTACTATGAAAGAGTAGTTTCATATACTACTGTCAGAAAGGTTTGTGTACTATGAAAGAGTAGTTTCATATAATACTGTCAGAAAGGTTTGTGTAGTATGAAAGAGTAGTTTCATATAATACTGTCAGAAAGGTTTGTGTACTATGAAAGAGTAGTTTCATATAATACTGTCAGAAAGGTTTGTGTACTATGAAAAAAAGCAATTTGATGTAGTACTGTCAGAAAGGTTTGAGAACTCTGAAAGGGTAGTTTGATAAAGTACTGTCAGAAAGGTTTGTGTAATATGAGAGAGTAGTTTGATGTAGAACTGTCAGAACTGTGTGTACTATGATACAGTAGTTGCATATAGTACTGTCAGAAAGGTTTGTGACTTCACTGTTCTCTGAGTTTTTTCTGAAGGTATATGTATATAATTGTTGTATATTATCATCTTTCTAACCTTTCCACCACATAATACAAAAATAACGCTGATGTTTGGTAGAATTATAAATTGTTATTAAGGTTTGTAAACTGTGTAGATCTTCTACATATGTTTATGTTTTTAAGAAATAACTTTCCATTTATTCATTGCTAGTTTCATCAGAAATATTGGTTATAAAATTAAAAATAATTTTGAAATATTATTTATAAATAAATAATACTTGTAATAAATACTAAGAATAAATATATAATTAAATAATAAATATTAATTTGTAATTCTTTCTTGGTGTCAGGACTTAACACCAAACCAGATTTCTTTCGTTATTTTAACTATGAAAATAATTGGATAGAAAATATTCGTTAAAGAAAGGTGAGTCAAGTAGAAGGGGTGTCTGGATTATGACTTATTGCGATCTAAACATTTTAGGCTGTATTTCATTGTATCCTGATTCACGTTTGTGGTGCAGTAGTGTACGCCTTTCTTTGAGCCCTCATTACTTCATTGTCTTACTTTTGATTAGAAATGTTAATAATAATGCCTGCGACACCCCAATATGCTTTAATGTTATAAGACCTGGTATAAAATATTCCCAGATTTGAAATATCAATTGTTACCTTAAATCCTCAGCTTATATAAATATCGCATTTTATACTTTTTAATGTTGAAGTTTCATTCTATGTGGTTTGTGTATTCATTTAACTCAAGATAATGTATTTATTTTATTCAATGTGATGTGTGTTGTTACGTTCTGTGAATATTTATCTGTCTATACACACTGTTGTTTCATTTAACTAACTATAATATTTTTTTCTTTTATTATATGTGAAGTGTGTTGTTACGTCCTGTGAATATTTGTCTGTATATATTACATTCTAAACACACTGTTGTTTCACTTAACTCACTATAATGTTTTTTTATTTTATTGAATGTGAAGTGTGTTGTTACGTCCTGTGTACTGTTTATATTATATTCTATATACACTATCGTTTCACTTAACTCACTATCATTTTTAATTCAATGTGAAGTGTATTGTTACGTCCTGTGAATATTTACCTGTTTATATGATATTCTATACATACTGTTATGTCACTTAACTCACTATAATGTTTTTTTATTTTATTCACTGTGAAGTATATTGTTATGTCCTGTGAATATTTATCTGTTTATATGATATTCTATACACACTGTTATGTCACTTAACTCACTATAATGTTTTTTATTTTATTCAATGTGAAATATGTTGTTACGTCCTGTGAATATTTATATGTTTATATGATATTCTATACACACTGTTCTGTCACTTAACTCACAATAATGTTTTTTATTCTATTCAATGTGAAATATGTTGTTACGTCCTGTGAATATTTATCTGTTTATATGATATTCTATACACACTGTTATGTCACTTAACTCACTATAATGTTTTTTATTTTATTCAGTGTGAAGTATGTTGTTACGTCCTGTGAATATTTATCTGTTTATATGATATTCTATACACACTGTTATGTCACTTAACTCACTATAATGTTTTTGTATTTTATTCAGTGTGAAGTATGTTGTTACGTCCTGTGAATATTTATCTGTTTATATGATATTCTATACACACTCTTATGACACTTAACTCACTATAATGATTTTTTATTTTATTCAATGTGAAGTATGTTGTTACATCCTGTGAATATTTATCTGTTTGTATAATATTCTTTACACACTGTTATGTCACTTAACTCACTATAATGTTTTTTTATTTTATTCACTGTGAAGTATGTTGTTATGTCCTGTGAATATTTATCTGTTTATATGATATTCTATACACACTGTTATGTCACTTAACTCACTATAATGTATTTTTATTTTATTCAATGTGAGGTATGTTGTTACGTCCTGTGAATATTTATCTGTTTATATGATATTCTATACACACTGTTATGTCACTAAACTCACTATAATGTTTTTTATTTTATTCAGTGTGAAGTATGTTGTTACGTCCTGTGAATATTTATCTATTTATATGATATTCTATACACACTGTTATGTCACTTAACACACTATAATGTTTTTTTATTTTATTCAATGTGGAGTATGTTGTTATGTCCTGTGAATATTTATCTGTTTATATGATATTCTATACACACTGTTATGTCACTTAACTCACTATAATGTTTTTTATTTTATTCAGTGTGAAGTATGTTGTTACGTCCTGTGAATATTTATCTATTTATATGATATTCTATACACACTGTTATGTCACTTAACTCACTATAATGTTTTTTATTTTACTCAGTGTGAAGTATGTTGTTATGTCCTGTGAATATTTATCTGTTTATATGATATTCTATACACACTGTTATGTCACTTAACTCACTATAATGTTTTTTTATTTTATTCATTGTGAACTATGTTGTTACGTCCTGTAAATATTTATCTGTTTATATGATATTCTATACACACTGTTATGTCACTTAACTCACTGTAATGCTTTTTTATTTTATTCAATGTGAAGTATGTTGTTATGTCCTATTTATCTGTTTATATATTCTATACACACTGTTATGTCACTTAACTCACTATAATGTTTTTGTATTTTATTCAGTGTGAAGTATGTTGTTATGTCCTGTGAATATTTATCTGTTTATATATTCTATACACACTGTTATGTCACTTAACTCACTATAATGTTTTTTATTTTATTCAATGTGGAGTATGTTGTTATGTCCTGTGAATGTTTATCTGTTTATATGATATTCTATACACACTGTTATGTCACTTAACTCACTATAATGTTTTTTATTTTATTCACTGTGAAGTATGTTGTTATGTTCTGTGAATATTTATCTGTTTATATGATATTCTATACACACTGTTATGTCACTTAACTCACTATATTGTTTTTGTTTTTTTCATTCAGTGTGAAGTGTGTTGTTACGTCCTGTGAATATTTATGTTTATATTGTTGTTTCACTAATGTATATTATTTCCACCAACTGTATAAGTTACATTTCTTTATGTAAAACAACGGTCACATTGAACAATAATACCTTCTTTGATTGTTATTCCTAAACCTACAAAGTAAGTAGTTCATGAGTTCGTCATATATTTCATTATCTGAGTTTTGTGGTTGGATATTAAATGGATGTGTTGAACATACCTTTTACGTCATACCAGAAACTACACGATTAACTGTGATCGAACTACACAAACACAGTAGGTGCTATACACTTTTGATAAATCGGGATATAACAGTCAGCCATATCATTTTGCAATCAGGTGTCAATATATGGAATATGACTTATTTAGACCTTCCTGCTTCTGCCTAATTGTTCACTAAATACGTATTGCTTTGAATATGAAGATCTACCCAATATGGAACATTTTATTTTAAAACATTGCGTTCACGCCAGGTTCTCCTAAGGCTATAAAAATTATCTTTTTGTTAAACTTAAAGATTATTTTAGAATATAAAGCCTGATCTTGGCCCCCTGACGATAACATTACGCATTTTAAATTAATCAATTCTTTTGTTATACAGTTTACAATAAGACGTTTGAGGCCTACCGAACCTTCACGACGGTGCTGCCATTATGGCCTGAATAAGAAATTGGCCAAGGAGATTCTGATGTCCCCACATTTTGTTCCTCATTTAATGGTTTATTGTTAACTGCTGTATATGAACCGAAGCTCATTAGCCACGGTAATTTTCTTGTAAGGACAAATTTCTCTTTCATCAATTCCCTACCGCGGACGTGGTTTACTTCGGGTGTGCCGTAAAAATGGCGAGGGGCGACAGAACGTCACACGCACGCACTCAGGACATGAGAACGTGCGAGGAAGTTTCGTCTGTTGTGAGGACATCTTATAGTTTTTTTTTCACTTTCTTCTTTCTAATACCATTAACAGGGTCAGTATTTCAATATATTATGGAGCAAAGGTTCATTTGAAACTCTGCTGCAAACCTATAGGACACGAAGAGCCAACGTTTCGCAGTCAACAACGCTCCGAACTTGAAGAAACTAAAGCTGAAAAAGTCTAAAGTAACTATCTTTTACAAACAAACCTGACCGCCATATTGTTCACGCACCTAAAAGCAACTATTATCACTATCAAAGCCAGTACGTAATAAAGATAGATATTAATTATGAAGGATACATTTTAAACCGAAGCCTTACTGTCAGTACAAAATAGCTATATACAAACAACAACACGAGTAAATATTTATAACTATTTTCAAAACCAATTTCCACAGCCGATGAGGCTTACCAACAGATCTAAATATTTGAAGTACAGTAAATGATCTTATTAATTCTTCATCGTGTTTATTTCTCGAGTACAAACATGGCCACTGAAACAGGTTTTCAGGGTATTACTACAAAATACTGTTTTAAAATGTTCAATTCATTCATGTTTTAGTAGCGCTAAAAAAATCGTTAGGGCAACAATATTAGGCCTACAGCTCAAGAATAGCTTGACTTGGTAGATGAGCATGCAGTTTTATAGGCGTCCGGTACTGAAAACTTTATTTTCATAAAAGTTCGTAAGTTTAATTGATTCTGAATACTTATTGTAAGTTTAATATGATCCTAAAGGTGTTGAATGATTTATTACAAATATTGTGTTAAACAGCTGAAGACGTGTGGTGGCCACATGAGAAAGTGTTGTGATGTATACGACGTATGGTGTAAAACTACGTTAAAATAACTGAAGACGTGTGGTAGTCACATGAGAATATATGATGATATACACAACGTACGATGTATAGCTTGGAGGTGTCTCTAAGATATGATATTTTGTAGCAAAAGTTAGTATACACCACAGACCACACGCCACAACGAAAGTGTTAATTTGAAATCTGGGGTTTGAATTATCATGTACGTCAAAGTGTTAATGAGAAATCTATAATGTGTATTATCATGTACACCAAAGTGTTAATTTGAAATCTAGAATGTGTATTACCATGTACACCAAAGTGTTAATTTGAAATCTAGTATGGCCCGGCATGGCCTAGCACGTAAGGCGTGCGACTCGTAATCCGAGGGTCGCGGGTTCGTGCCCGCGTCGCGCTAAACATGCTCGCCCTCCCAGCCGTGGGGGTGTATAATGTGACGGTCAATCCCACTATTCGTTGGTAAAAGAGTAGCCCAAGAGTTGGCGGTGGGTGGTGATGACTAGCTGCCTTCCCTCTAGTCTTACACTGCTAAATTAGGGACGGCTAGCACAGATAGCCCTCGAGTAGCTTTGTGCGAAATTCCCAAACAGTACAGTACAGTACAGAAATCTAGAATGTGTATTATTATGTACACCAACTGGTGAGAAATTCATCGATCAACGTAAACTTCCCCGAAGCTGGCCCGGTATGGCCAGATGGTTAAGGCGCTGGACTCGTAATCCGAGGGTCGCGGGTTCGAATCCCCGTCACACCAAACATGCTCGCCATTTCAGCGGTGGGGGCGTTATAATGTGAGGCCAATCTCATTATTCGTTGGTAAAAGAGTAGTCCAAGAGTTGGTGATGACTAACTGCCTTCCCGCTAGCCTTACACTGCTAAATTATAGATGGCTAGCGCAGATAGCCCTCGTGTAGCTTTGAGCGAAATTCAAAACAAACCAAATTTACGAAACTAACAGGTATTTACGTACATTATCATTTAATCCAAACGTATGTCTGTTCCAAAACTAACATTAATATATGAGAACTAACATCATGGATGTTTGATAAACAGGTAGTTGTAGATTACTTTGTGTTTTCTTCCTCTTGTCATCTCGGAACTCTACAACTCAAACAGCTAGCTGTTATAAATGTTCGTTTTTTTGTTTGTTTTTATCAAGCCAGAAATGTTTGATGTTTTCTTTATTTTGTTCTAATATCAAACCATTTGTTCTTACAACATAAGACATGACGAAAACAAAATGGAAGTTAATATATTTATCCATTCGTATGATTTAAGCACCAGCAGTAACTCAGGGGTCAAGCAGTTTAATTACCCTTTACTTCGTCACTTGTACCTATAATTACTGACATAATTCAATATGAGTCGACAGCAGGAAAAAATATTTCCAAACGAACCACGAATAACTTATTACAAGGCAAATTAACTACTGTAGCTACAGAGTCGGTTACGCCCATTCGAGTGACTTTTTCTACAGAAGGAAAAACTGTGATATTGACATTAAAAAATGTTTGAATTACTAAAGGTATATATAATTAGTTTCATCTAAACAGGACAGTTGGCTAGAACAGAAGTATACATATTGTGACTGGATACAGTTTAAAATGATATATTATCCTAACGTCACATACAAATGTGCTGCACAATGAAACATTTTTAGTTTAAAAAAAAAAAACACGAAGCAAATCAGTGCAAAACAACCAAACTAGACATGAACTTTAACCCTGATAGTTTGTAGTAAAGAATGACAAATATTTATATTTTTTTGAGGCCCCAGGGGGGTAATCAGTAAGTTTGTGGACTCAGAACATTAAAATATGTGATTCAGTTCTCCATACAATAAAAAAAACCGCAAATAACCCACTGTATAGCTTTGTTCTAAAATAGTAAATAAACTAGCTGCTCGTTTAAGTCGTTTCAAACACGGGATAGCCACATGATATGAGTATGTAGACCCGCTGTTACGGTACTTTGTATGGGTGAGACTATACAGGATGGAACTTACTATAAAACTAATTTACTATATTTGTTAGACCAATACCTAATAGTTTATTTCTGTTCTGCCTGTGTTCATGTTTGTGTTTAAAAATAGGTTTAATCTTCTTTTGTTTGCCACAACATGCTTCCACTTCTCACCCAAATCAACACATTTCACTAACGTATATTTCAAGTTCATATTCAACGAAAACAACGTAAAACTACCTCTTAAGGCCTTTAGGTTACAAGTATAGCATTGGGTTTAAGCACCTCTAAATACCTTTAAGCTACGAGTGTAACATTGGGCCTTAAGTACCTCAATAAACCTGTAAGTTACAAGTATAGCATTGGATCTTCAGTACCTCAATAAACCTAAAGTTACTAGTATAGCATTGGATCTTCAGTACCTCAATAAACCTTAAGTTACTAGTATAGCATTGGGCCTTAAGTACCTCAATAAACCTTTAAGATACTAGTTTTGCATTGGTTTTAAGCACCTCTAAACACCTTTAAGCAACTAGTATAGCCTTCGGCCTAAAGTACCTCAATAAACCTTTAAGCTAATAGTATCCTTCTAATAATGCTATATGATGTAATTATCTTACTTAAGGACTCGTATACAACACACTAAAGGCCTAGTTATAGGTCACATTAACAGTAAAACCAGTCTTTGAGTTCAATATACTTCTAGATTTACAATGGTAAGTAAATAATATCAATTTGAACCTTGTAATATTATCAGATAAGTTCTACATAAAACTATACCATAAACTTTCATATGGCATTACTTAAACCATTTAAATATCCTCTTATTGAATAATGTCAGTAATATACATGTTTGTACAAGACACGCTATCTAACTGTTACTGATATCCACATATCTGTGATACACAACGTAAAGAAACACAGCAGTTTGACTGGTACTGATATCCACATATCTGTGATATACACAACGTAAAGAAACACAACAGTTTGACTGTTACAGATATCCACATATCTGTGATATACACAACGTAAAGAAACACAGCAGTTTGACTGGTATTGATATCCACATATCTGTGATATACACAACGTAAAGAAACACAGCAGTTTGACTGGTACTGATATCCACATATCTGTGATATACACAACGTAAAGAAACACAGCAGTTTGACTGGTATTGATATCCACATATCTGTGATATACACAACGTAAAGAAACACAGCAGTTTGACTGGTACTGATATACACATATCTGGGATATACACAACGTAAAGAAACACAGCAATTTGACTGATACTGATATCCACATATCTGTGATATACACAACGTAAAGAAACACAGCAGTTTGACTGGTACTGATATCCACACATCTGTGATATACACAACGTAAAGAAACACAGCAGTTTGACTGGTACTGATATCCACATATCTGTGATATACACAACGTAAAGAAACACAGCAGTTTGACTGTTACAGATATCCACATATCTGTGATATACACAACGTAAAGAAACACAGCAGTTTGACTGGTACTGATATCCACATATCTGTGATATACACAACGTAAAGAAACACAGCAGTTTGACTGGTACTGATATCCACATATATGTGATATACACAACGTAAAGAAACACAGCAGTTTGACTGTTACAGATATCCACATATCTGTGATATATACAACGTAAAGAAACACAGCAGTTTGACTGGTACTGATATCCACATATCTGTGATATACACAACGTAAAGAAACACAGCAGTTTGACTGTTACTGATATCCACATATCTGTGATATACACAACGTAAAGAAACACAGCAGTTTGACTGTTACTGATATCCACATATCTGTGATATACACAACGTAAAGAAACACAGCAGTTTGACTGTTACAGATATACACATATCTGTGATATACACAACGTAAAGAAACACAGCAGTTTGACTGTTACTGATATCCACATATCTGTGATATACAAAACGTAAAGAAACACAGCAGTTTGACTGTTACTGATATCCACATATCTGTGATATACACAACGTAAAGAAACACAGCAGTTTGACTGGTATTGATATCCACATATCTGTGATATACACAACGTAAAGAAACACAGCAGTTTGACTGGTACTGATATCCACATATCTGTGATATACACAACGTAAAGAAACACAGCAGTTTGACTGGTATTGATATCCACATATCTGTGATATACACAACGTAAAGAAACACAGCAGTTTGACTGGTACTGATATACACATATCTGGGATATACACAACGTAAAGAAACACAGCAATTTGACTGATACTGATATCCACATATCTGTGATATACACAACGTAAAGAAACACAGCAGTTTGACTGGTACTGATATCCACATATCTGTGATATACACAACGTAAAGAAACACAGCAGTTTGACTGGTACTGATATCCACATATATGTGATATACACAACGTAAAGAAACACAGCAGTTTGACTGTTACAGATATCCACATATCTGTGATATACACAACGTAAAGAAACACAGCAGTTTGACTGGTACTGATATCCACATATCTGTGATATACACAACGTAAAGAAACACAGCAGTTTGACTGGTACAGATATCCACATATCTGTGATATACACAACGTAAAGAAACACAGCAGTTTGACTGTTACAGATATCCACATATCTGTGATATATACAACGTAAAGAAACACAGCAGTTTGACTGTTACTGATATACACATATCTGTGATATACACAACGTAAAGAAACACAGCAGTTTGACTGGTACTGATATCCACATATTTGTGATATACACAACGTAAAGAAACACAGCAGTTTGACTGTTACTGATATCCACATATCTGTGATATACAAAACGTAAAGAAACACAGCAGTTTGACTGTTACTGATATCCACATATCTGTGATATACACAACGTAAAGAAACACAGCAGTTTGACTGGTACTGATATCCACATATCTGTGATATACACAACGTAAAGAAACACAGCAGTTTGGCTGTAAAGATACAGACCAGTAATAAATTGCGCGAGGACCGAGGACCTCACCAAAGGTATTTCAACATTTTTATGATGTTTAACACGTGCGAATGGTCACAAATGGACTCGACCTTAGATCGTCGACAGTTGGTCATAAATAGGTTATTGTTCACAGTCACACCCGTAGAAATGCGGACTTTAAGAAACTTCCTAACTAAATTAAAGGTTGGATAAACAAAGGTAAATAAAATATAGTGTGCTTTCCCTCACACATCGTCACAAAATAGCTCTTCAACAGTGATGTCACATGTGGTCGAACTTTTATCTCAGCTGGTATGATGAAACCTGGTATTGAAGGAAACCGGATGTAGCAAATATTAAATATTCTTGTTTATAGATTCTTAGTTCTTAATGTAGTTTTCTCTCATTGATGTTGTGGTCTTAGGATCCACTACAGAGACAAAAAAAATAACTCATCTTGATGGTATATTAGTTCTTTTTAACGGTAGAAAATTTTAATTAAATTAAAAGTATAATAATAAATAATTACTGTTAAAATGAATGAATTATATGATGCTATTCATTGTTACTTCACCAACTAACAGGTTGTTTGTACAACCAATCATATACACTATCATACGTCTCTTATATCCCAGCTGGCCTCAGAAGCATTAGACAAAGAGTGTCGTACATGGCAAATATAGTATGACTGACATACACGTTTGTACTGCTACCTATAAGTTCCATCGTAGGTATCGTATATGGCAAATATAGTATGACTGGCATGTACATATGTACTTTCACCAATAAGTTCTTTGAACTGTTACAATTTCTTGTTGAAAATATACACACGAATCTCCTATCATTTATGTTGTTGCTGTTGATACTGTTGTTGAATATATGCACATGAGTTTCCTATTATTTACGTTGTTGTCGTTAATACTATTGGTAAATATATGCACATGAGTTTCCTATTATTTACATTGTTGTCGTTAATACTATTGGTAAATATATGGACATGAGTTTCCTATTATTTATGTTGTTACCGGCAATACTATTGTTCAATATATGCACAGGAGTTTCTAACTACTTATGTTCTTACCGGCAACACTATTGTTCAATATATGCACAGGAGTTTCTAACTATTTACGTTCTTACCGGCAATACTATTGTTCAATATATGCACAGGAGTTTCTAACTATTTACGTTCTTACCGGCAATACGCAATACTATTGTTCAATATATGCACAGGACTTTCTAACTATTTATGTTGTTACCGGCAATACTATTGTTCAATATATGCACAGGAGTTTCTAACTATTTATGTTGTTACCGGCAATACTATTGTTCAATATATGCACAGGAGTTTTCAAATGTTTATGTTGTTACCGGCAATACTATTGTTCAATATATACATACGAGTTTCCAACAATTTATGTTGTTGTCGTCAACAATATTGTTGGACATATGATCAAAGTTCCTATTCTTTACGTTCTTACCGGCAATATTATTGGTGAATATATGCACACGAGTTTTCAATTGTTTATATTGTTGCTGTTAATACTATTGGTGAATATATGCACACGAGTTTCCTATTGTTTATATTTTGTCGTTAAAACTATCTTCGCATACATGATTATATTGTAACCTTAAGATCACATGTGTGGTTTACTATATTTTCTACGAAGCGATAAAAACAGTAAAACCCTTATCGGTACCGTCAGACAAACGGTTCTCAAACTTGCAAGAGTAACTTTGAATCCATAGAGAACTAATTTTACTAAATCGAAGGTAAAACTTTTATTCTGTTAAATGGTTAAAGCCATTACGGCAACAGGGGAAAACTGGTATTTATATGTTTATATACGTGGGTCACTATTCTAGTTTTTAGCTGGGTAAACGTTTTTCATTTAAATCGTGCGATCCTTGCGTAACTTTAAAAGAAACAAAATATTATAAATCCCCATCAATCATCTTCGAACATCAGTTTCAAAAACCAGTTTTCATAAGTTCCCTGAACTATGGGGTTAACAATATTTTGTTAAGAAAACTGTTTCAATGAATGTATTAGTTTAGATAGCTATGGTATAAACTTATTCAATAATAATACAACCCTGTGATAAAGTCATAAAATTTTATGAGTTCAGAAAATCTGTAATTCTACTTATGAACATTAATTGTTCGAAGTTAACACTAACCTACATTTTCCTAACGGAGGTTCACACTGATATTTTGTAAATATCAGTATTTCTCATTCAATAAGTTTTTATCTGTGATGCAAACTTTTTGTGTGTTCTTAAAATTAACTGAATTCTTAAATAATAATTTAGACGAACTGTTGTTATTAGTGAAACGTGTCCGCCATACGTTTGTAGGGGTCACATCCCGCACATGTGCGTATTGTTGCAAAGATAATTATATAACAATGCACATAACCAACAATTCATGTATTCCGCACGTGCAACGTGTTCTTTTGTTGTCGTTTTTTAAGCTTTACTATTTGTTAAGAATATAAATTTTCCGGTTCCAATAGAAGTGAATGAAAATAATGTCTGTAAAGAACCACACATTAAGAAAACTGCCCCTGGTGAAAGATCCTAAAACAGTGGGAACTTCAGATACAACAAACAAAGAGTAAACTTAGATACAGAGGAAATCACTAATGTGCTGTGAAGAACTTACTAAGGTGTATCGTCTGCTAACGCACGCTCCTCCGAGAAGCCGGCCGTCCACTTACAAGAACAGACGGTTTGAAGTCCAATTGCCGTAAACGAGTTGAACTATCAATCGATTAAAAACATCTTTTTTTTTTTTTTTGCGTAAGAAATGAGTTGAGACTAAACTGCGCGTAAATGAGACCTCTAGCGACAGTAACCCTACATTTTTATTTTATTTTGTCATGAAGTGTAAATACACGAGAACAAAAGGAACTGAAATATTGGATATTTTCCAATTCAACATTCAAATTACCGACACCAGAATTATATTTACAAAATTCATGTTGCTCGTGGATGATAAATAATCTTCTGGGTTGAGAAATATATATATTAATATGCAGGTCAAGTTGTATACAACCACTAATAAATTATCATCTCACTTACAAACCAAATGTTGCTTACAACACTCCAAAACATTGGAATGAAACACAGAGATTTATACAAAGTACTGGGGTAAACTTTTCATTCTAGTGAAGTAAAACGATAATTATCATCACGTATTAACTAAGTTTAATTAACATACTTATTGTATTAGCTAATATTTAATTAACGTACTTATTGCATTAGTTAATATTTAATTAACGTATTTATTGTATTAGCTAAGTTTAATTAACGTACTTATTGTATTAGCTAATATTTAATTAACGTACTTATTGTATTAGCTAATATTTAATTAACCTACTTATTGTATTAGCTAATATTTAATTAATGTACTTACTGCATTAGCTAATATTTAATTAACGTACTTATTGTATTAGATAAGTTTAATTAATGTACTTATTGCATTAGCTAATATTAAATTAATATATAGTTAAGAATTCAAGACAGTCTCTACGTAACCGAATAACTGTGATTGGTGTACCAGTATTATACGGTACCTTGCAGGTAACGAGAACCATTACGATACTAACCATTGGGCTCAACATTTTAACGCTTTATAAGATCCATGACGATTGATTTGGAATAATTAAATACGGAACTTCACGTCATGTGAGTTGGGAACATTGTGAATAAGATAAACATTGGTTATTTATATCTGGTATTTTTAACACTTGTTACAAATAAAGGCGTTATCACCAGCCCATGCAACAACAACGTACAAAACGAAATTGGTTGAAGAGAAATAAGACGGAATAAATCTTTCTGATTAAGTGCGGTTTTCTTTTATTGTGGCTTCCTTTGGGATATAGTAATGACCTTTACTTACTTGTTTCCAAGACAGTTTCAGGATCAGCTGGACACCTTCACAGTTGTCTGATTTTACACATGACATACTGCTAAAAGCAATAAAAGGCACTTACCACATCCTTGACAAGAGACGTTCGCTGACCCTTCACACGGTTGTTCATAGAGCAGCCGTCAGTTAAAGAACACACTACACGAGCACACAAATCACACCAGTTGTACGTAGAGTCCACCGAACTCGTTGTGGCTGGCAGGACAGAACCCTTTACTACAGCACTTTCGGAAATTGAGTTCCCTACGAAGAGGAAAAAATCCGCTTAAACCAAACTGTCACAGTTCTTCTAACGTCCACTTCTGCAAGAACTGTGCAGAGACAAACGTCTTCGGTGTTCATACGGCAGTGTAGTAGAAATGATACATCCGCTAGAACATCACATTGTCAAGATAAATAACGTCTCCAATAGTAGTGTGTCAAAACATCATGTTTTCTGTGACCCGCTAGCCACAGAATGTACACTTCCTACTTCATGTTTAGCACGTGGAGCAGATATAACGTGATCCAGTTTCTCCGAGCCCTCGTGCTCGGGCTGCGCGATCCTTTACTACTCGTGGAAAATCTGGCTGGTGCCCGACAGTTACTGGCTTCTCTTCTCGCTCACTTCCCCGCCATTCTCCACTAACGCCCTCACACGCTCAGATAGGTAACTATTACTCCAAAGATATCCACAAAGCTAGAAAGAAGGCAGTGTTTGTATATTAAAGATGTAACACAGTTTTGAAATGAATGGTTTTAAATGTAAAGTCACAGCTATGTACGTGTGTATTAAACGATATAGGTTGACAATTAATCGGTTCTTAACCATTGTATTTAAAACTTAACTTTAATTATATCTGTTAGTGTGACGGGTTTCACTGTCATGATATGGGCGGAGACAACGGTCACAAAACACCTGTATAACCCGATCAGAGTAAGCCAATCAGAAAATTATGGTAATAACCTTCCCCGCCTACCCGACACGCAACAACTGGCAAAAGGTGCACGAGATTTTGGTTCCGTGACCGTCGCCTGCGGTGACGTCCCAGTGGCTGGGGCGCGCGCAAGGTTGCTTTTTTCTCATATCGCTATATCGTGTTTCTACACGCTAACAAGCCTGGTGACATCTTTTATCTGATCACGGTGTCGAAACAATAAAAGATAACGACACCTTGACACCGTAATCTAGTTTGTGAATCTGTGGCGACATTGGTGGTTCACACGTTCAGCGTGATAAGAATGCAATAAAACCGTCAACTCGACAAAATAGATGTCTCGGCTACCTGGTGGCACGGGCCTACTTTTCAAACTGTTTATGTATTCTACGATATTTTAAGTCTCATATAAGAACTCCTGAGTTCGAGGATAGCCGGATCACCTCAGTAAACGACGAGTCAAGCATAAAAAGATATTAAGAACTGCGTTCTTCGCTGGTCATGTTGTATAAGAAGTTGTTGGCTCTACAGTAAGTTACCTCAACAGTTAACGGCCCTGTTGGTCCAAAAGTAAAATTAGTCTTCAGGAAACTTACTGAATGACATTTATTAAACTGGTTTTGATTTTTAACTGATGTAGAAAAGTAGCAGCTGGAAAAAATGTTGTCATAAATAAGTGTAATATTGAATATGTCTTATATTAAATAAGTGTTATATTAAATATGTCTTATATTAAATAAGTGTTATATTAAATATGTCTTATATTAAATAAGTGTAATATTAAATAAGTGTTATATTAAATAAGTGTAATATTAAATATGTCTTATATTAAATAAGTGTAATATTGAATAAGTGTTATATTAAATATGTCTTATATTAAATAAGTGTTATATTAAATATGTCTTATATTAAATAAGTGTAATATTAAATAAGTGTTATATTAAATATGTCTTATATCAAATAAGTGTTATATTAAATAAGTGTAATATTAAATATGTCTTATATTAAATATGTCTATTATTAAATAAGTGTTATATTAAATATGTCTTATATTAAATAAGTGTCATATTAAATATGTCTATATTAAATATGTCTTATATTAAATAAGTGTTATATTAAATATGTGTTATATCAAATAAGTGTTATATTAAATAAGTGTAATATTAAATATGTCTTATATTAAATATGTCTATTATTAAATAAGTGTTATATTAAATATGTGTTATATTAAGTAAGAAACTCAAACCAAACTTAAATATTGTTCTATTAGAAACGTTTTTTTCGTACGTAATGTGTTTGTCATTTCATTCTAGAGAAATGAATGTAAATAACAATATGTGACACCTATTATTAGGTGTCTCAGTTTACGTTGAGTGTACCATTATTTATTATTGTATATTGCCTATGAGTTGTGAGAAACCTAAATAAAGAGTTGATTGATGTCTACAAGAGAAACAAATTTGGTTTCTTCACAAGTTTCTGCTCACACGTTCACAAAAAGCTATCTGCGCAAGGTTTCCCATCATTTGAACTGTGAGACGAACACCCACCTCCAACTCCTGGGCTGCTCTTGTCTGACCGAATAAGGGGCTTTGACCACCACTCTTATAATGCATTTCTGGCCACAAATTGCAGAGCACGTGCTTACAGTTACAGGACGTGAGCCATAAATCATTGGATTCCCAGACTGAGCACGCTACTCACTGGGCCACGCCCAGATAAAAAATTATAATTAACAGTATAGACTGTATCGCAAGTAAGCACTATTAATAAGAAGACAACCTAAACAGTATTCTAAGTACAGACAATTAAAAAGGAAGTTTATAAAATATAAATGCGACCGTAGACTGTTTAATAGGATGTCATTACAATGCTTTATTAAACAAGACCGTAGACTGTTTAATAGGATGTCATTACAATGCTTTATTAAACAAGACCGTAGACTGTTTAATAGGATGTCATTAAATATTTCATTAAACATTAGCGTAGACTGTTTAATAAGATGTAATTTTAATGCTTCGTAAACAAGACCGTAGACTGTTTAATAAGATGTAATTTTAATGCTTCATTAAACAAGACCGTAGACTGTTTAATAAGCAGGCATGACTTAAATATTTCATTAAATAAGAACATAGGGTTTTTAGTAACGAGATGTCGATAAAATACTACATTTGAAAGACTAGATCACTTAAGCTGTGGCATGTGTTGTTGGTATTAACCCACTCTTGTCAGTATAACATGACTTGTATCAAACGTTTATTTTTTTATTTTTAGTTATTGTTTCAATCTTACAGAAGTTTACCATAGTATTTGTTGATAATTCTAGTTTTTGAATAAACCTACTGTCATTAATTTTACTGTCCTGAAAGAAGCTAATAGTTCGTTTGTTTTGAATTTCGCGCAAAGCTACTCGAGGGCTATCTGCGCTAACCGTCCCTAATTTAGCAGTGTAAGAGTAGAGGGAAAGCAGCTAATCATCACCACCCACCGCCACTCTTGGGCTACTCTTTTACCTTCGAATAGTGGGATTGACCGTCGTATTATAAGGCCCCCACGGCTGAAAGGGCGAGCATGTTAGGCGCGACGGGGATTCAAACCCACGACTCTCAGATTACGAGTCAAACGCCTTAATCCACCTGGCCATGCCAGGACCTGCATGTTTTAATATAAGTTACAAACCTTTTGTAACAATAATTTTCCAATGTATCATGTTTATTGTTGGCATGGTGTCTGGAATCGAAATTAAATGAAGACCATGTCTTACATCGGTTGTTTATATATCACATTTCACGTGTATCATCAGATATCCGTACCATGTCTTTCATCGGTTGTTTATATATAACATTTCACGTGTGTCATCAGATATCAGTACCATGTCTTTCATCGGTTGTTTATGTATAGCATTTCACGTGTATCATCAGATATGCGTACCATATCTTCTTCAGAGTGTTGTTTATGTGTAACATTTCACGTGTATCATCAGATATCCGTACCATGTCTTTCATCGGTTGTTTATGTATAACATTTCACGTGTATCATCAGATATCCATATTATATCTTCTTCAGAGTGTTGTTTATGTATAACATTTCACGTGTATCATCAGATATCCGTTCCATATCTTCTTCAGAGTGTTGTTTATGTATAGCATTTCACGTGTATCATCAGATATCCGTACTATATCTTCTTCAGAGTGTTGTTTATGTATAACATTTCACGTGTATCATCAGATATCCGTACCATGTCTTTCATCGGTTGTTTATGTATAGCATTTCACGTGTATCATCAGATATCCGTATTATATCTTCTTCAGAGTGTTGTTTATGTATAACATTTCACGTGTATCATCAGATATCCGTTCCATATCTTCTTCAGAGTGTTGTTTATGTATAGCATTTCACGTATATCATCAGATATCCGTACCATGTCTTCTTCAGAGTGTTGTTAATGTATAACATTTCACGTGTATCATCAGATATCCGTACCATGTCTTCTTCAGAGTGTTAAGTTACTTTATAAAAACTGTAGTTAATTCTCTACTTTGTTTTACTTATTACAACATATCAATGTTTATTGATAATACACGGTTAAAATGTTAGTTTTACAGAAAGACTGTTTTACATAAGCTGCTACCTAAATAGCTTTAGGTCCTTATAATTAATATTCAGAAGAGATTTTGACATATGTCTTGTTCTTCTCAAGTAACGTATCGGTGCTCTGCTGTTGTTCCAACCGAGACGATGGGTTCATCGTCAGGTGCTCTGCTGTTGTTCCAACTGAGACGATGGGTTCATCGTCAGATGCTCTGCTATTGTTCCCACCGAGACGATGGGTTCATCGTCAGATGCTCTACTGTTGTTCCAACCGAGACGATGGGTTCATCGTCAGGTGCTCTGCTGTTGTTCCCACCGAGACGATGGGTTCATCGTCAGATGCTCTACTGTTGTTCCAACCGAGACGATGGGTTCATCGTCAGGTGCTCTGCTGTTGTTCCAACTGAGACGATGGGTTCATCGTCAGGTGCTCTGCTGTTGTTCCAACTGAGACGATGGGTTCATCGTCAGGTGCTCTGCTGTTGTTCCAACCGAGACGATGGGTTCATCGTCAGATGCTCTGCTGTTGTTCCAACCGAGACGATGGGTTCATCGTCAGATGCTCTGCTGTTGTTCCAACATTTTATTGAAATGTTTGGCAGACTGTCTGTTTTGAAATAATTAAAAACCAAAACAATATCCTCTAACGTTAAATATGAAAACCTGGTGGGTTAGAGCCTTGTATCAGATCAGAACTTATCGAGATGGTGAATATTACTAAAGTTACGATGTAAACACAATATGGTACATTGTATTCAATGTGAAACATGTTCCTATACTGTCAACTAGATTTAGAACACAAGATTTGTTAACCTTACGGCTCTAAAGTTACGACACAAGGTTTGTCAATCCATCTGTTGTATAGTTAGAACACATGGTTTCTTAATTTTGTGGTTGTGCATTTAGAACACATGGTTTGTTAATTCATCGGTTGTAAAGTTAAATGACAAGGTTTGTCAGTCCTACATTTCAATAGTAAGACACAAGTTTCGTTAATGGCTTACTCAAAAAAATACAAAACTCGAAAATAAATTTTAAGAAAGAATATTTGCTAGCAGGTGGCACTCATAGTAAGGTGTGCACAATTAATACGATAAAACTTCGATGACACCATTAACCATGTCCATTATTACTTTAACCAGCGAAAGAACGTGAAACACATATGAACCATATTGGCCTCCGATTTCCAACAGTTTTACACTTCAGATAAGGTAGTGGGTGCATAATACCCGTGACGTAAGTGGTAAGTAGCCACAATTCAACGCGGTTGAAAGCTCGAGACCGTGCTGGTCATGATTTTGGATCTCCATTGCGGTCTAGAAGCGACATGTTGAAATAAAAGACCCTTACTCAGTAGCGTTTCGTGTTGGTCAACTTTATATCGTTACGTGTTCCTCCCTGTTTCTCGCTTTCATGTCAATAATATTTTAACATATTAGTAGTATTAAACTATACGACAGATATCTTAACTCTCACAGTAGTTTGTTCATGGAACACAGTAAAATTCATTATTTCGTATCTGAGATAGTTTATATAGTTGTCGTCACCGAACTTACAGTTTCAGCACCTTTGATGACAATTACCTTTGGAGCCGCCTTTCCATCCTCTCATTGTTTCATCTACTAAATATTATTGTTCATCAGTGATAAGTTTTCGAGTCATGGAAGTAAGAATGCATAACCTAACTTTGAAATAACAATGCGAAATGTAACAAGTATATCTAAATTTATGGAAGTAACAACTCAACAACCACGCATGTCATGTTGACTACTTAGAAATAGAACAAAAACAGCCAAAGAAAGAAATCGTAACTCGTTAAAACGATCAATCTAAAAACATTAGAGAAAAAAAATGTCCTTACTATATACGATACTTAGACAACATCTCAATCGACATGATATAGAAGGAACCATAAATCTAACATAATCAGACAGTACCTCAATCTACGTGACCAATGAGGAACCATAAATCTAACATAATCAGACAGTACCTCAATATACGTGACCAATGAGGGACCATAAATCTAACATAATCAGACAGTACCTCAATATACGTGACCAATGAGGAAACCACAGAAAAGGAATGGACTTGGTTCAAAACATCTTTACTAAATATTGTGAAAACGGAGGAAGAAATGAACAACTTGATGGTAGAAAGTTTGATTTGATATTTGATGGAATTAAATAGAAATGAAAAACTTGAACAAACAGTTCATAGAATAATAAAACGAGAAAAATGCAGCAAATAATACATAGTACTAAATAATACATAGTTCTAAATAATGCATAGTTCTAAATAATACATAGTACTAAATAATACATAGTTCTAAATAATGCATAGTTCTAAATAATGCATAGTTCTAAATAATACATAGTTCTAAATAATACATAGTTCTAAATAATACATAGTACTAAATAATACATAGTTCTAAATAATACATAGTTCTAAATAATACATAGTTCTAAATAATACATAGTACTAAATAATACATAGTTCTAAATAATACATAGTACTAAAAGTGTGTAAAAAGTAGTAAAAGCACCAAAGGATACATTCTGACTATAATACATGGAAGATAAATGTGTACACTCGTCGAAAGAGTTATTAATAACTCCTCAGCCCTGATGTCACACGACTTTCTTACCTCACTGCAAATGATAACCTTAACAACAAATGAGAATATTTGGTATAACAACAGACACGAATAACTTTCATTCCAATATTTCGTGATTCACAAGACCTCTAGTACCACAAGAAGAGGTATTAGATGTAATCATAAAGAATCCAAAGAGTAAGGTACATCAACAGAGATTATTGTGATAACCCCTTAGATCAAGTGACTAAATGGAACCTTCATTAGGGCCTGTTAAAGACTGTTGAAAGAGCAATAAGTTAACTCAGTATGGAAGAAGAAATAATACTGATGTGAAAAATACTCTGCCATCCAGGTAAAATGCATAATACTATCCTAGCATTTATATGACTTTTTATCTCTCTCTATTCCTAAGTCATTGGAAATGACTTACAATATTAGGCTATTTAATGATGAGAACCGATAAATTATACTAGGCTATGTAGTGACGAGAACCAATAAGTTATATTAGGCTATGTAGTGACAAGAAGCAATAAGTTATATTAGGCTATGTAGTGACGAGAACCAATAAGTTATACTAGGCTATGTAACGATGAGAACCAATGAACTTGTCTCAGGTTCTTTTTGTTATCATAAGTTTTGATGTCTCACTCTGATCACCATATGTTTGTCATCATTGTAAAAATACAATAAACACTTTATTTTCTAACTAATATGCTTACTTTGCCTTTGTACTTCTGCCACCGACGGAGGTTATGTTTGTATGTGTTTGTCAGGAAGAATTCTCGAAAACTGTTGAAAGAATTTGCACAAAAGCTTGTATACAATCGAAATATGACACAAATTAAAAGTGACTAGTTTTTGGAGGGCCAAGGTCACAGCAAGGTCACCTGTATGTTCATACAGAAGTAGTGTTTTCACACTCTCTATAACTCGTTTCACATTTATCATATTTTGATGAAACTTAGTTGACGTGTAGAAAGTTATTCGTGGTTGTTTTGCCAAAAAGGGTTCATATCCAACAAAGAGATTTTCGATTTTTTGAGGACCGAATATTTGTAATGGAAGTACACGATCCATGAAGTTCTCCTCTTTGGATTTGTTTGTTTTTTAATGGACAAGAAATGACGTATTGTTTATGGATGACACAGCTCCAGGTATTTGTTTGTTTTTTAATGGACAAGAAATGACGTATTGTTTGTGGATGACACAGCTCCAGGGATTTGTTTGCTTTTTAATGGACAAGAAATGACGTATTGTTTGTAGATGACACAGCTCCAGGGATTTGTTGTTTTTTTTAATGGACAAGAAATGACGTATTGTTTGTGGATTACACAGCTCCAGGAATTTGTTTGTTTTTTAATGGACAAGAAATGACGTATTGTTTGTGGATGACACAGCTCCAGGGATTTGTTTGTTTTTTAATGGACAAGAAATGACGTATTGTTTGTAGATGACACAGATCCAGGGATTTGTTTGTTTTTTAATGGACAAGAAATGACGTATTGTTTGTGGATTACACAGCTCCAGGGATTTGTTTGTTTTTTAATGGACAAGAAATGACGTATTGTTTGTGGATGACACAGTTCCAGGGATTTGTTTGTTTTTAATACACAAGAAATGACGTATTGTTTGTGGATGACACAGCTCCAGGGATTTGTTTGTTTTTTAATGGACAAGAAATGACGTATTGTTTGAGGATGACACAGCTCCAGGGATTTGTTTGTTTTTTAATGGACAAGAAATGACGTATTGTTTGTGGATGACACAGCTCCAGGGATTTGTTTGTTTTTTAATGCATAAGTGTGTTGTGTTTGTTTTTCTTACAGCAAAGCAACATCAGCCTATCTGATGTATCCACCTAGGGGAATCAAACCCCTGAATTTAGAGTTGTAAATCCGGAGACTTATCACTGTCCCAGCAGGGACTAATATACAAGAAAGGATGTATTGTTTGTAGATGACACAGCTCCAGGGATTTGTTTGTTTTTTAATGGACAAGAAATGACGTATTGTTTGTGGATGACAAAGCTCCAGGGATTTGTTTGTTTTTTAATGGACAAGAAATGACGTATTGTTTTAGACAGCTCCAGGGATTTGTTTGTTTTTTAATGGACAAGAAATGACGTATTGTTTGTGGATTACACAGCTCCAGGGATTTGTTTGTTTTTTAATGGACAAGAAATGATGTATTGTTTGTGGATGACACAGCTCCAGGGATTTGTTTGTTTTTTAATGGACAAGAAATGACGTATTGTTTGTGGATGACACAGCTCCAGGGATTTGTTTGTTTTTTAATGGACAAGAAATGACGTATTGTTTGTAGATGACACAGCTCCAGGGATTTGTTTGTTTTTTAATGGACAAGAAATGACGTATTGTTTGTGGATGACACAGCTCCAGGGATTTGTTTGTTTTTTAATGGACAAGAAATGACGTATTGTTTGTGGATGACACAGCTCCAGGGATTTGTTTGTTTTAATGGACAAGAAATGACGTATTGTTTGTAGATGACACAGCTCCAGGGATTTGTTTGTTTTTAATACACAAGAAATGGCGTATTGTTTGTGGATGACACAGCTCCAGGGATTTGTTTGTTTTTTAATGGACAAGAAATGACGTATTGTTTGTGGATGACACAGCTCCAGGGATTTGTTTGTTTTTTAATGGACAAGAAATGACGTATTGTTTGTGGATGACACAGCTCCAGGGATTTGTTTGTTTTTTAATGCATAAGTGTGTTGTGTTTGTTTTTCTTACAGCAAAGCAACATCAGCCTATTTGATGTATCCACCTAGGGGAATCAAACCCCTGAATTTAGAGTTGTAAATCCGGAGACTTATCACTGTCCCAGCAGGGACTAATATACAAGAAAGGATGTATTGTTTGTAGATGACACAGCTCCAGGGATTTGTTTGCTTTTTAATGGACAAGAAATGACGTATTGTTTGTAGATGACACAGCTCCAGGGATTTGTTTGTTTTTTAATGGACAAGAAATGACGTATTGTTTGTGGATTACACAGCTCCAGGGATTTGTTTGTTTTTTAATGGACAAGAAATGACGTATTGTTTGTAGACAGCTCCAGGGATTTGTTTGTTTTTTAATGGACAAGAAATGACGTATTGTTTGTGGATTACACAGCTCCAGGGATTTGTTTGTTTTTTAATGGACAAAAAATGATGTATTGTTTGTGGATGACACAGCTCCAGGGATTTGTTTGTTTTTTAATGGACAAGAAATGACGTATTGTTTGTGGATGACACAGCTCCAGGGATTTGTTTGTTTTTTAATGGACAAGAAATGACGTATTGTTTGTAGATGACACAGCTCCAGGGATTTGTTTGTTTTTTAATGGACAAGAAATGACGTATTGTTTGTGGATTACACAGCTCCAGGGATTTGTTTGTTTTTTAATGGACAAGAAATGACGTATTGTTTGTGGATGACACAGCTCCAGGGATTTGTTTGTTTTTTAATGGACAAGAAATGACGTATTGTTTGTAGATGACACAGCTCCAGGTATTTGTTTGCTTTTTAATGGACAAGAAATGACGTATTGTTTGTAGATGACACAGCTCCAGGGATTTGTTTGTTTTTTAATGGACAAGAAATGACGTATTGTTTGTAGATGACACAGCTCCAGGAATTTGTTTGTTTTTAATGGACAAGAAATGACGTATTGTTTGTGGATTACACAGCTCCAGGGATTTGTTTGTTTTTTAATGGACAAGAAATGACGTATTGTTTGTGGATGACACAGCTCCAGGGATTTGTTTGTTTTTTAATGGACAAGAAATGACGTATTGTTTGTAGATGACACAGCTCCAGGGATTTGTTTGTTTTTTAATACACAAGAAATGACGTATTGTTTGTGGATGACACAGCTCCAGGGATTTGTTTGTTTTTTAATGGACAAGAAATGACGTATTGTTTGTGGATTACACAGCTCCAGGGATTTGTTTGTTTTTTAATGGACAAGAAATGACGTATTGTTTGTAGATGACACAGCTCCAGGGATTTGTTTGTTTTTTAATGCA
The DNA here is from genome assembly GCF_004210375.1 of Tachypleus tridentatus. Classification (NCBI taxonomy): domain Eukaryota; kingdom Metazoa; phylum Arthropoda; class Merostomata; order Xiphosura; family Limulidae; genus Tachypleus; species Tachypleus tridentatus. Next base: position 117,673,052 of record NC_134828.1, read on the forward strand.
TAAGTGTGTTGTGTTTGTTTTTCTTACAGCAAAGCAACATCAGCCTATCTGATGTATCCACCTAGGGGAATCAAACCCCTGAATTTAGAGTTGTAAATCCGGAGACTTATCACTGTCCCAGCAGGGACTAATATACAAGAAAGGATGTATTGTTTGTAGATGACACAGCTCCAGGGATTTGTTTGCTTTTTAATGGACAAGAAATGACGTATTGTTTGTAGATGACACAGCTCCAGGAATTTGTTTGTTTTTTAATGGACAAGAAATGACGTATTGTTTGTGGATTACACAGCTCCAGGGATTTGTTTTTTTTAATGGACAAGAAATGACGTATTGTTTGTAGACAGCTCCAGGGATTTGTTTGTTTTTTAATGGACAAGAAATGACGTATTGTTTGTGGATTACACAGCTTCAGGGATTTGTTTGTTTTTTAATGGACAAGAAATGATGTATTGTTTGTGGATGACACAGCTCCAGGGATTTGTTTGTTTTTTAATGGACAAGAAATGACGTATTGTTTGTGGATGACACAGCTCCAGGGATTTGTTTGTTTTTTAATGGACAAGAAATGACGTATTGTTTGTAGATGACACAGCTCCAGGGATTTGTTTGTTTTTTAATGGACAAGAAATGACGTATTGTTTGTGGATTACACAGCTCCAGGGATTTGTTTGTTTTTTAATGGACAAGAAATGACGTATTGTTTGTGGATGACACAGCTCCAGGGATTTGTTTGTTTTTTAATGGACAAGAAATGACGTATTGTTTGTAGATGACACAGCTCCAGGGATTTATTTGTTTTTTAATACACAAGAAATGACGTATTGTTTGTGGATGACACAGCTCCAGGGATTTGTTTGTTTTTTAATGGACAAGAAATGACGTATTGTTTGTGGATGACACAGCTCCAGGGATTTGTTTGTTTTTTAATGGACAAGAAATGACGTATTGTTTGTGGATGACACAGCTCCAGGGATTTGTTTGCTTTTTAATGGACAAGAAATGACGTATTGTTTGTAGATGACACAGCTCCAGGGATTTGTTTGTTTTTTAATACACAAGAAATGACGTATTGTTTGTGGATTACACAGCTCCAGGGATTTGTTTGTTTTTTAATGGACAAGAAATGACGTATTGTTTGTAGATGACACAGCTCCAGGGATTTGTTTGTTTTTTAATGCATAAGTGTGTTGTGTTTGTTTTTCTTACAGCAAAGCAGCATCAGCCTATCTGATGTATCCACCTAGGGGAATCAAACCCCTGAATTTAGAGTTGTAAATCCGGAGACTTATCACTGTCCCAGCAGGGACTAATACACAAGAAAGGATGTATTGTTTGTAGATGACACAGCTGTTTTTCTGCTTACTTAGATTTATTTATCTCTGATCTAAATTGTGAGAATTTCAAACGGTTGAGCGATTCGCACAACTTCTGTTATTTTTTTAATAATTTGTTTCGATATTAATGATAAGGCGTTAATATACATTTGGTTACAACGTATTTAATTACTGGCAATAATGATAAGGCGTTAATATACATTTGGTTACAACGTATTTAATTACTGGCAATAACGATAAGGCGTTAATATACATTTGGTTACAACGTATTTAATTACTGGCAATAATGATTTATAATTTACCTTTAGAAATCGTGAAAATTAACAAACCATACATAGCTAACAGCTCTTAAACTGTAATATATTTTTAAAATTTCAAGGAAAGTGTCAAATAACATCTATGTTATCAAGAGACAACAAAATAACGAACGAAAAAATAACAAAAACGGGTAAAAGTCAATACTCTCACATAGACCAATAGTATCAACACGTGACAGATTATATACTTTCAGGTAGACCAATGGTGTCAGTACGTGATATAGTTAATACCCTCAGATGGACCTATAGTAGCAACACGTGACAGATTATATACTTTCAGGTAGACCAATGGTGTCACTACGTGATATAGTTAATACCCTCAGATGGACCTATAGTAGCAACACGTGACAGATTATATACTTTTAGGTAGACTAATGGTGCCAGCACGTGGTATAGTTAATACCCTCAGATGGGCCTAGAGTATCAACACGTAACAGATTATATACTTTCAGGTAGACCAATGGTGTCAGCACGTGATATAGTTAACACCCTCAGATGGACCTATAGTATCAACACGTGACAGATTATATACTTTCAGGTAGACGAATGGTGTCAGCACGTGATATATTTAATACTCTCACATGGACCTATATTATCAACACGTGAGATACTTTATACTTTCAGGTGGACGAATGGTGTCAGCACGTGATATATTTAATACTCTCACATGGACCTATATTATCAACACGTGAGATATTTTATACTTTTAGGTAGCCCAATGGTCACCTTTAGGCTCTTAATATAACATAAGGCCGAAAGTGGTTCTGCTATTGGTTAGAGTGACAGCCAGTTCGAACCCAGTCACTACGAAAGAGTCCCACTTCATTTTTGGGTCGGGAGTACGTTACAGCTACAGAATAATAGCCCAAGAGTTGGCGGTGGGTGCTGTTGAGTAATTGCCTTCTCTGTAGTTTATCTGTTCAAAATTAGGGACAGCTACCTCAGATAGTAACGTGGTACGAATATCCAACAATGAAACACAATATAAAATACTGATTTCTACCTCTTTTGGAAAATTTCATTCAATACTTATACAATAAATTTTAAAATAGTAAAATTACAGCAAAAAAGAACCTAATTACATAGTTTTCAAACGAACTCATTAAAATCATTTTCAATAACCATGAAGCAAATATTATCATTCAGATCATAATAGAGCATTGTAGTATATATTGTTATGTTGTTGCTTTGGAATTTTGCGCAAAACTACACGAGGGCTATCTGCGCTAGCCGACCCTAATTTAGCAGTGTAAGACTTGAGGGAAGGCAACTAGTCATCACCACCCACCGGTAGCCTTAACCCACACGGCCATTTCGGGCCTTATACATTGTTATATAATAATACGATTAAACAATTTGTTTGGTAATACACACGTTCTTAGTAATGATTGTAAACAAACTGAAACAAATTATTGTTGTTATCTAATTTGTTTAAATCACACATTAAAATCTTTATATTTCAAGTGTTAGGGAATCGCATAGGATTTTTATAACGTAAATAACTAAAATTTTTCGATTATTTCATTAATATGTCTTTACGACTCGTTATAGAAAGTTTGAAAAATGTAGCGAGATTGATTAAATATATTTTGGAAGCAGATAAAACATACTTTTGATAACAAAGTAAATGTTTAACTAGTATTATAAAACTCTTGTTGCTACATATATGTTATATTATATATTTTTAAATATTTATTCCCAAGATTTAACGGATAATTTAAAATAGTCGTTTGTTATGCAGATCCTAAGATTAATGTAATATTTTTAAAGCATAGTTGAATAAAAAAAAATATTCAAGAAACTAATATAACAAATGTATAGTTCTACTTGGATTATGTGCGCTCTACATACCGCCCGATATATAAGCCCACAGTCATATGACTGCGTTACAGAGAGAGGAGCTGGGCAGTTTACAATTCTATAGATCATTAGAAAGGAAAGTTTTAAAACTGTTTTGAAAATTACTTTTAATAACATATACTTCTAATAGTACTGTTTAATAATATATACTTCTAACAGTACAGTAGTTTAATAATACATACTTCTAACAGTACGGTTGTTTAATAATAATAAATATTTCTAACAGTATGGTTCTTTAATAATAATAAATATTTCTAACAGTATGGTTCTTTAATAATAATAAATATTTCTAACAGTATGGTTCTTTAATAATATATACCTCTAACAATATGGTTGTTTAATAACAACACATACTTCTCACAGAACGGTTTTGTAATAATATAAATTTCTAACATTATAGTAATTTAATAATATACACTACAACCAGCACGGTTGATCAATAGTGATAACACATACCCCTAACAGCACGGTTGTTTAATAATATTATATGCTTTGAACACTACAGTTGTTTAGTAATATATACTTCTAACAGTACGGTTGATCAGTAATGTATACTTCTAACAGTGTATTTTTGTAATAATACATACTACTAACAGTCGGTTGTGTAATAATAATATATACTTTTAACAGTACGGTTTTGTAATAATATATATTTCTAACAGTACGGTTCTTTAATAATAATATATATTTCTAGCAGTACGTTTGTACAATAATATATACTTCTAACAGTATGGTTATTTAATATATTTTTAACACTACGATTGTTTAATAATTATATATATATCTAACAGCACGATTGTTTAATAATTATGTATATATCTAACAGCACGATTGTTTAATAATTATGTATATATCTAACAGCACGATTATTTTTGTTTTGATAATATATACTACTACCAATACGATTGTTAACTAATATACACTTTTAACAGTCGGTTGTTTAAAAATAATATATTCTGCTAGCATCACGGTTATTTATAACGTATACTTCTAACAGCACGGTTGTTAAATAATAATACGTACTTTTAACAATATGGTTTTGTAATGATGTGTACTTCTAATACTACGGTTGTTTAATAATGTACACTCTAACTGTACGGTTGTTTAATAATATATATTTCTAACACTACGGTTGTTTGTCACGTATACTTCTAAGAGTACTGTTGTTTAAAAATAATATATACATCTAACAGTCGGTTGTTTAATAATAATATATACTTCTAACATCACGGTTCTTTATCACGTATACTTCTGACAGCACGGTTATCCGTGATGACGAGAAAACCCACTCGTAAAGAAAAATATATATCTAAAAACAGCTGATGTGGATAGAGAAAAACTCTATATAGAGGAGCCAACAACGTTTTGACCTTCTTCGGACATCGTCAGGTTCACAAAGAAAGAAAGACATAACTGACCGATAGCTGACCACATGTTTGAAGGCGGTTATGTAACTGAATGTAGGAATGTAGAGGGCGTGCTTAGATGTTGGATTATATTTATTATTATAGATATAAAGATGTTCCTTTGTATTGGTTTATTTTGGGCTTGAATTGTATAAGTAAGGCTTCTTTAATTTTGCGTTTGTTTATGTTTGTTTCTTTATTTAGTATTTGAGTGTTTTCTATGGTTATATTGTGTTTATTTGACTTACAGTGTTTGAAAACGTGTGAAGGTGACTATTTTATGTTTTTTGAATCTGGTTTCCATTTTTCTACTTGTGTCTCCAATATAGAAGTCGTGGCAGTTATAACATTGTATTTTATAAATAATGTTGGTGTGGTGTTTGTCAGTGTAGTTTTTACAGAGTATAGACCTCAGTTTTGTGCCTAGTTTTTGAATAAATTTGGTATTAACTGGAATATCATATTTTGTTATTAGTTTTTGCCAAATGTTGGTTATTTTTCTGCTGATGTCGGGAATATATGGTATGCAGCAGTATATGGTTTCGTGATTTTTTGATTCGTGAGATATATTTACTTTTGTTGGTTGATTTTGCTTTCTGTCTAGGTGTGTGCGTATAATGTTTTCTACGGTTTGTGGAGGAAACTTATTGATGTTGATGAAGTATTGTTTTATTTTGTCTAATTCATCGTTTTAAATATATAACACCACGGTTGTTTAAAAATAATACACACTTTTAACAGTACGGTATTGTAATAATATATACTTCTAACAGTACGGTTGTTTAACAGTAATATATATTTCTCCCACTACGGTTGTTTATCACATATACTACTAACAGTACGATTGTTCAATAATACATTCATCAAACAGTACGTTTGTTTATAATGTATACTGCTAACAATACGGCTGTTCAGTAATAATGCATACTTCTAACAGTACGGTTTTGTAATAATATATACTTCTGACAGTACGATTGTTTAATAATAATGTATATTTCTCACACTACGGTTGCTTATCACGTATATTTCTCACACTACGGTTGCTTATCACGTATATTTCTAACAGCACGGTTGTTCAGTTATAATATATACTTCTAACAGCATGCTTGTTTAATAATGATATAAATTTCTAACACTACGGTTGTTTAATAATAATGTATATAACTAGCAGCACGGTTGTTTAATAATATATGCTTCTAACACTACGGTTCTTTATCAAGTATACTTCTAACAGTATCGTTGTTTAATAATAATATATATTCCTGGCATTGCCGTTGTTTAATAATATATACTTCCAACAGTGCGGTTTCTTAATAATATATTCTTCTAACTGCGAGTATTGATTTAAATCTTATACTTTTGTTGGTGGACGTCTACTGTTAGTAGTGAACTTCTAGTATTTATTCTGAACTTACACTTTTGTTGCTGGACTTCTTTTATTTATTTGAAACTTATACTTTTGTTGGTGGACGTCAAGTATTAGTAGTGAACTAACAGTATTTACTTTGAACTTATACTATTGTTCGTGAACTTCTAGTATTAATAGTGAACTTCTACTATTTATTTGGAACTTATACTTTTGTTGGTGGATTTCTAATGTTAGTAGTGACCTCTAGTATTTATTTGAAACTTATAATCTTGTTGGTGGACTTCAAGTATTAGTAGTGAACTTCTAGTATTTAATTTGAACTTATACTAGTGTTGCTGGACTTCCAGTATTTATTTGGAACTTATACTTTTGTTGGTAGACTTCTAGTATTTATTTGGAACTTATACCTTTGCTGCTGGACTTATAGTGTTAGTAGTGAACTTCTACTATTTATTTTGAACTTATACATTTGTTGGTGGACTTCTAGTGTTAGTAGTGAACATCTAGCATTGATTTGAAACTTATACTTTTGTTGCTGGAATTCTAGTATTAGTAGTGAACTTCTACTATTTATTTGGAACTTATACTTTTGTTGGTGAACTTCTAATGTTAGTAGTAACTTCTGATATATATGTTGAACTTATAATTTTGTTGCTGGACTTCTAGTATTTATTTTTAAGTTATACTTTTTTTGTGGATTTTCTAGTATTAGTGGTGAACTTCTAGTGTTTATGTGTCACTTACACTTTTGTTGGTTCACTTCTAGTGCAAGTATAGAACTTCTAGTATTTATACAGAACTTATACTCTTGTTCCTGGACTTCAAGTATTTATTTGGAACTTACACTTTTGTTGGTGAACTTCTAATGTTAGTAGTAACTTCTAGTATATATTTTGAACCTATACTCTTGTTGGAGAACTTCTAGTATTCGCAGTAAACTTATAGTAATTAATCGGAAGTTATACTTTTGTTGGTGTACTTCTAGTGTTAGTAGTGAACTTATAATTTTGTTGCTGGACTTCTAGAGTTAGTAGTGAACTTCAAGTATTTATGTGGCACTTATACTTTTCTTGGTGGACTTCTAGTATTAGTAGTGAACTTCCAGTATTTATATTGAACTTATACTATTGTAGCTGGACTTCCAGTATTTATTTTGAACTTATAATTTTGTTGATGGACTTCTAGTGTTTGTTGTGAACTTCTAGTATTTATTTTGAACTTATATATTTGTTGGTGGACTTCTAGTAGTGGACATCTAGTATTGATTTGGAAATACTTTTGTTGCTGGAATTCTAGTATTAGTGGTGAACTTCTAGTATCTATTTGGATCTTATACTTTTGTTGGTGGACTTCAAAGTATTTATTTTGAACTTATACTCTTGTTGGAGAACTTCTGGTATTAGTAGTGAACTTTTAGTATTTATTTGAAACTTATACTTTTGTTGGTGGACTTCTAGTGTTAGTTGTGAACGTCTAGTATTTATATCGAACTTATACTGTTCTTGTGGACTTCTTTTGTTAATACCGAACTTATAGTGTTTGTACTATAATTCTAGTATCAATACAATTCTTCTCGGTCTGATACTGAACTTCCAGTATTAGTACTGAACTGATTGTGTTAATACTGTACTACTAGTTTTAGTACTGAATTTATAGTGTTAATACTGTACTACTAGTTTTAGTACTGAATTTATAGTGTTAATACTTAACATTTAGTGTTAGTGCTGGAGTTCTAGTGTTAATACTGAACATTTAGTGTTAGTGCTGGACTTCTAATGTTAGTGCTACAATTTTAGTGCTAGTTCTGTATTTCTAGTTTTAGTACTGATCTTTCATTGTTCGTACTGGTCTTTTAGTACTAATACTGAACTTCTGGTACTCTTAAAGGTCGTTGAGTATTAATACTGAACTTCTGGTGCTTGTACTGGTCTTTCAGTACTAATACTGAACTTCTGGTGCTCGTACTAGTCCTTTAGTACCAATACTGAACTTCTGGTGCTCGTACTGGTCTTTCAGTACTAATACTGAACTTCTGGTGCTCGTACTGGTCCTTTAGTACTAATACTGAACTTCTGGTGCTCTTACTGGTCTTTTAGTACTAATACTGAACTTCTGGTGCTCGTACTATTCTTTTAGTACTAATACTGAACTTCTGGTGCTCGTACTGGTCTTTTAGTACTAATACTGAACTTCTGGTGCTCGTACTGGTCCTTTAGTACTAATATTGAACTTCTGGTGCTCGTACTGGTCTTTCAGTACTAATACTGAACTTTTGGTGCTCGTACTAGTCCTTTAGTACCAATACTGAACTTCTGGTGCTCGTACTGGTCCTTTAGTACTAATACTGAACTTCTGGTGCTCGTACTGGTCCTTTAGTACTAATACTGAACTTCTGGTGCTCGTACTGGTCTTTTAGAACTAATACTAAACTTCTGGTGCTCGTACTGGTCTTTTAGTACCAACACTAAACTTCTGGTGCTCGTACTGGTCTTTTAGTACTAATACTGAACTTCTGGTGCTCGTACTGGTCTTTCAGTACTAATACTGAACTTCTGGTGCTCGTACTGGTCCTTTAGTACTAATACTGAACTTCTGGTGCTCGTACTGGTCTTTTAGAACTAATATTAAACTTCTGGTGCTCGTACTGGTCTTTTAGTACCAACACTAAACTTCTGGTGCTCGTACGAGTCTTTTAGTATTAGTACTAAAACTCCAGTAAGAACACTGGAAGTTCAGTATTTAGCCCTCGAAGCCCTGCACTAACACTGAACTTATAACCTTAATACCGATCGTCTAGTGTTATTGCTACATTTGTAGTGTCAATAATGAAGTTTAAGATTTAGTTCTTAAATTCCAGTCTTAATACTGTACTTCTAGTGTTAGTACTGTACTTCTTCTCTTAGTACTGATCGTCCTTACTAATACTGTACTTCTAATGTCAGTGCTGTACTTTAATTTCTTAGTACTGACCTTCCTTACTAATACTGTACTTCTAGTGTTAGTACTGTACTTCTTCTCTTAGTACTGATTTTCCTTACTAATACTGCACTTCCAGTGTTAGTACTGTACTTCTTCTCTTAGTACTGATCTTCCTTACTAATACTGTACTTCTAGTGTTAGTACTGTCCTTCTCTTAGTACTGAGCTTCCTCACTAATACTGTACTTCTAGTGTTAGTACTGTACATCTTCTCTTAGTACTGATCTTTTTACTAATACTGCACTTCCAGTGTTAGTACTGTACTTCTTCTCTTAGTACTGATCTTCCTTACTAATACTGTACTTCTAGTGTTAGTAATGTACTTCTTCTTTTAGTGCTGAATTTCCTTACTAATACTGTATTTCTAGTGTTAGTACTGTATTACTAGTGTTGATACTGAACTACTTATATGTTCGAACATCGTATATTAGTGTGTATTATATACAACTCAAGTGTGTGTTTGTACAGCCTATATTTATACGTAATATATCATGCTCCTATTTAAATGTTTCTTAGTAAAATACACAACTTCAAAGTAGTTTTTGTAATTGAGACGTAACGTGCTGTTAAGGTATGTTTCACGTGTATGTTGGTATGCGTTTCATGGGCGAACACATCTAAACTGACAACCCTGGTTTTAAGTACAGTGTGCAGTGTCTTTTAACAGTGATCTGAGGTCACAAGACCTAAATCTTCATGAAATCTCTAGTTAAGTATAAGGGTAAAGCCAGGCCTAAACAGCTTTGATTACAGTATTTATTGAGGAAAAAGGGCGCTACGCCCACGTTTACTCTACTTAATACTATCTACATACTGTGTGTTTCGTCGTAATTAATGTGGTTTAAGTGCTACTTCTGGTAATAAGCGGCCATGATGGGGAAAACCGGATTAGTGTAATTACACACAATAAACGACTGATGCGTTAGCGCCCTCACGTGAGAGCAGAACAAACTACTACTCCAAGTGATAATGAAGGTATTATCTCATAAACTTCTACTATCAGGTAAACCTAACTCAATCGTGCTGGAATATTAGAATTAACATTAATAACGAATTCTTATCAACTACTATCTTTTATTTGTTCATAATTTTCAGAAAAGTGTTCAATAAAACATCTATCGTTTTAGGAACTTTCGGTGACCGAGGAAATCAGTTTCCCCTTGCTTATTTCTCTACTTGACAGGAATTACCTTTATTTTTCAGAGACTGGCGTCCAGTAATGTATCTTATTTATTCAAAATATGTAATGATTTTCAATTCGCTTTATTATTAGTTTTCAATCGATCTGATAGCAGATTACTAACTATACACAGACACACACAATCTCCTTCTAACACTTTCAGCGTTTTATAAATCTTGACATGTTAAGACTTGATATGGTTACCTTGACCTGTAAATATTAATATGGTAAATCTTGACATGGCAAGTTTTGATATGGTAAGTCTTGACATGTTAAATCTTGATATGGTAAAACTTGTCATGGTAAATTTTGATGTGGCAAGTCTTTACATGCTAATATTTGATATTGTAAGTCTTGATATGTTAAATCTTGACATGTTAAATCTTTATATGGTAAATCTTGACATGGTAAGTCTTGATATGGTGTGTCTTGATATGGTAAGTCTTGATATATTAAGTTTTGACTTGGTAAGTCTTGGTAAATCTTGACATGGCAAGTTTTGATATGGTAACTCTTGACATGCCAAGTCTTGATATGGTAACTCTTGGCATGGCAAGTTTTGATATGGTGTGTCTTGACATGGTAAGTCTCGATATGTTAAGTTTTGACTTGGTAAATCCTGATATGGTAAATCTTGACACCGTGAGTCTTTATGTGGTAAGTCTTGACATGGCAAGTCTTGATATGGTGTGTCTTGATATGGTAAATCTTGACGTGGTAAGTCTTGATATGGTAAGTTTTGACTTGGTAAGTCTTGATATGGTAACACTTGACATGGCAAGTCTTGATATGGTAACTCTTGACATGGGAAGTCTTAATATGGTAAATCTTGACATGGTAAGTCTTGATATGGTAAGTCTTGACATGGGAAGTCTTAATATGGTAGATCTTGACATGGCAAGTTTTGATATGGTAAGTTTTGATATGGTAAGTCTTGACATGGTAAGTCTTGACAAGGCAAGTCTTGACACGTGGTTTTGATCAGTATTTGTTCTTCTACGTCAACATCACGTGTTTGGTTAAATATTCTTATCTTAGTTTTATTTGTTTAAAATAATAAAACACAAAGTATCGAATATATCATATTATTAACGTAATATTTATTGTGTTGTGTTGTGTCATTCAATTCTCTGTGGTTAAAATATGAAACATATACAGTTTCTAATAATAAAAAACTGCCAATCTTCTTTTCAAGATAAATTAAACATGAACATAGAAATCTTGTTTCGAAATCTACGTTTTTAGGCTAGTTTTAAGAATTAGGTGTAGCAGCACAGGTGCTTGTTTATCGAGTTATGTTAATATATCTTTATCTCTTTATAAGAAAAACAAAAGGCTTCAGATATTGTTGTGCTCTAAACTGTGGTTCTTGGCCCATCGTGAAACATCTTGATGCGTCTTCATGAGTATTCTACAGAACATTTCTAATAAGAAATTAATATCAGAGTAGATAAGAATTGTCGGTTCTAATACAAAACATGAAACATTGGAGCAGACAAAAGAGTATTTAAACATACATATTGTCGGTTAACCTTGTCTTTTTTGTGTTCTTCACTAATAAATGCAGTGTAGTTTTCTTCAGAATACTAATAGCAACAACAACAAAAACAATGTCTATTTTGACGTGTAATATTTTCAATTAGAGCCTCTATCAGTCAGCTGGATTTCATTGTTAACCTTGTCTAACTTAACTTACCAGCTTGAATGGCATTGGTTTGTCTGTTTACAGCTAAGTAAAAAGCTAGCATTTGTCTTTCTGTGCTATGCCTAATACGGGTATCGAAACCCATTTTTAATTTTATAAGTTCGTAGACTTATAGTTGTGCCGAAATCACACACAGCAATATTTTGTCGCACATAGGAGAATTATATATGACTTTTATATAATTTATAATGACCGAAACTTGTACTGACATTGCACAATTGCCATGTAATCGCGCAGATAACAGAAAGACGAAATCCATGTAAATATTAATCGTTATTTTCCTATACTATGTTTCAATAAAATAATATCAGAATACGAATGTTTAACTCTCTAGATTAGCTGAAGTGAATCCATCCGTATGTTTTTGTAAAACTCTTTATGTAAACAAGGATGGTTACACTGTGTAGATCTGTACTACTGTAGCCTAGTAGTAGTATAGTAGGAATATTTATATTAAGGAATTGCTTTGAAGCAAGTATGAAATCGAAAGCATTCCCCAGTCTTGACATCACAAATACATATATTTGGTATCTTGAATGCATATCGTGTGGTAGAATCAAAAGCCCGCAATGATCCATGTTGCTGCTCTGTTAAATTTAGCACCAACTACACCGCTGCTGAAAAGACACTACACAGATGAAAGTTGTATACTCATTAAAAGCTACCTCGTCTGTTATTATTTTATAGACATTTGATAACGAAAGATAACATACGATAATACGTAAATAATAAATCCTTATTTTTAATAAATCAGCAGAGCTACAAATGCTAAAGCGTACACACTTTGTGCGACGTGTGTATTATGGTGGGATCCATTGACACAGTCAACAATGGAGTTACAAATGGAGGCGGCAAGACAGATCATTTGAAAACAGTGAAAAAGTGAAACATATATTGTGTTTACTGTGTGTTTCTTTAATATTACAAAAAGTGAAACATATACTGTGTTTAATGTGTGTTTCTTTAATATTACAAACTTTCTAAAAATCTCTTTAGGTATAAAATGTATTTAATTTTTTAAACTTTTTACTTTGAAATCGGATGGTGCGAGATAGGAGCTAGCGCCAGGCCGTACACTATGAATAGAAGGCCTGTGATCCTGCAAAATGTTCCCCAACCCCTCACCCTTCTTTGCTCTCAGAGAACTTTCTCAGACTTTGGGTCCCTCCCATAATCCATACCATATCTATACCAGTGAGAGAAATGTAAGATCCGGGAGATGTTGCATCGAGTCATGAGCAGTCGAGTTGTGTAGTTAAAATAATAAAAATTGTATACCCTTACGAAAATCAGGGAAAACTATGGATCACGCATGCGCATGCGTCTGCAGAGATTTCTTTGTGTTTACTCTACAGTCCACAATTCCTTTCGAATTTCTGTCCAATTTGGTGAATATGTTAGTTAGGTTGAGGTCTGGCCAATAAATGTTTTTCGGCCACACCGGGGGAGGTTGTGACAAGAATTTGCATTTTAAAATATGTTTTTATTCGCTAGATTGAGGGCAAGTCCGAGGATACACCGACGGTTTGCGGGCGACCAACATTTGCTAGTTGTTATTGTTGAAATTTATCATTAAATTTAGTTAAATAAATGATACATTATACGTTCTTAAATGAAAACCCGTGACATTTGGATTCATGTCTTGCATAATATTTATTAATAGACACTGTGAAGTTTGGTGAACGTTGGAGTTAAACATGGCAGAACAGTCAGACGTTTTCAATATTTTCCCTTGCATTAAAGGTAATTGTAAGGTTAGGCATTTTAGCAAGCTTCTTTCACATTTTTCTTTGGTTCATGAGCATGAGCCTGGATTTGTTGTCCCATGTGGGGTTAATGGTTGTGAAAAACCATTCAAAAACATCAGATGTTTGAAAAGACATATAAATAAAAAGCATGGATGGTTTGTTACTACCAGTATGCATGATAATGAAGCTGGTGGTGAATGTGCCGAGCACTTTATGGAACAGAGGTATAAAAACTCTGACAGTGATGAGACAGTTGATGGTAATAAGCAGATGGTTGTCACAGACAAGTGAAGAACCTTAGCTGAAACAATTCTGCAGCTGTGTGAAACAGTAATGAGACAGTTGATGGTAATAAGCAGATGGTTGTCACAGACACGTGAAGAACCTTAACTAAAACAATTCTGCAGCTGCGTGAAACAGTGATGAGACAGTTGATGGTAATAAGCAGATGGTTGTCATAGACAAGTGAAGAACCTTAACTAAAACAATTCTGCAGCTGTGTGAAACAGTGATGAGACAGTTGATGGTAATAAGGAGATGGTTCTCACAGACAAGTGAAGAACCTTAACTAAAGCAATTCTGCACTGTGTGAAACAGTGATGAGACAGTTGATGGTAATAAGGAGATGTTGTTACAGACAAGTGAAGAACCTTAACTAAAACAATTCTGCACTGTGTGAAACAGTGATGAGACAGTTGATGGTAATAAGGAGATGGTTGTCACAGACAAGTGAAGAACCTTAACTAAAACAATTCTGCAGCTGTGTGAAACAGTGATGAGACAGTTGATGGTAATAAGCAGATGGTTGTCACAGACAAGTGAAGAACCTTAGCTGAAACAATTCTGCAGCTGCGTGAAACAGTGATGAGACAGTTGATGGTAATAAGCAGATGGTTGTCACAGACAAGTGAAGAACCTTAGCTGAAACAATTCTGCAGCTGTGTGAAACAATGATGAGACAGTTGATGGTAATAAGCAGATGGTTGTCACAGAGAAGTGAAGAACCTTAACTAAAACAATTCTAAAATGAAAACATTACTTACAAAACTACAAGTAATTATTTTAAATTTGTCCTGTTCTATTATGGCTGCCAAAGATGAACATTTATTCCAAACCATAAAAAGAACATTGATCAGTGAGGGGGTTTCTAGAAATAGTATAGTTACAGTGATGAAAGCTTGCAAGAAAGAAAGTCTTGACTTTCATTCCATGATTGAAAATTTGACCACAATAATTTCCAGCCTTACACTGAAGATAATATGACATTTGTAAAACCTGTTGAGTATGACCTGGGAATTGCTGGTGATGGGAAATATAACACAATGCAGTAAGTTTTTTTATTAGATACTCTGAAGTGTTTGCTTAAACATGATGATATTTTTAGACAGGTTGTTTATCCTCGCCAGTCAGCTGATGATTGTCTTAGAGATGTCGTTGTTGGTAAACATTTCAAAAACCATCCATTCTAGTAAGAAATTCCCCTTGCCCTTCGAATCATTCTCTATTTCGATTAGTTTACAGCTGTGAATCAGGCTGGAATACGAGCTCCTGCTTACTAATATGCTGCTTTCTACTATCAGTTAGGCAATATTGAACCTGCTTTGAGATCTCAACTTCATTGTGTATTCTTAGCAATCTTGGTGAAGAGCTCAAATGTAAAAAAACATGGGCTAAATACAGTGATGAGACCTTTGATTGAAGAACTATCTGTTCTTTAAAACATTGATATTGACATTGTCAAACCAGAGGGAACATTCAAATTCAGAGGTGCACCTCTTGTTGTTGTTGTTGCAGATAATTTGGGGAGCCATGCTATTGGAGGGTTTCTTGAGTCATTTTCTGCTCTCAGATCATGTAGATTCTGCATGGTAACTCGGGATGATTTAAGAAAGTCAACTGATATTTCAAAATGTCCAGAGAGATCTATTGTATCCTATAATTACCAAGTTTCTATGGTCGAAACTGAACCGACTTTGTCAAGTACATATGGGGTTAAAAAAAGATCGCCCCTGAACGTTCTGCAGCAATTTCACGTGGTAAATGCTCTACCACCTGATATATTACATGACCTTCTTGAATTTGGGTTGGTGTCAGAAATTTTAGTTTTATTCATAGATCAGTATGTCTTGTCTGGATACTTCAGCCTTCAGTACCTTGCAGGCACAGTAAAAGAGTTCCACTACAAAGGAACTGATAAAATCAATAGGCCTGAGCTTGTTATTTTGAGATGGTCTGTACACATTAAGCAAAAGGCTGTGCAAGTTTGGTGTCTCTTAAGGTTACTTCCATTACTGGTGGGTGATGCAGTGCCAGAAGAAAACAACAAATGGGAAGTTCTGTTGGCTCTGCTGGATATGGTAGAATTGAAATGTGTCCATCAATGTCATATGCAATCATTGAATTTTTAAATGATTCTCTTAATGAAAAAAATTCCAAATAGAACTCTCAAACCAAAGGGACATTTTACTTTGCATTACCCAGAGATAACCCGCAGATCTGGTCCACTGAGGAATGTGTGAACCAAGAGATTTGAGGCCAAACATAGTTTTTTTGTTAATGTTGCAAGACATATCGAAAACAGGAAGAATCTAGCCAAAACAATGGCAATGAGACACCAGTATAAATTTCTTGGAATAGATGCCTTTTGACCTGACTAATCCTGTCAGATTGCCTGTGAATTCACTCGGAGAAGAGCGAAACCTTGTCAGTGCATTTGTTGGGGAAGACGATTTTGTCACTAAAGCATTAGGTTGTACGGTCAACTGCCTCACAGAGGGACAATGGTTGTCAGTAGCTACGAATTCGACAGTCTTCAATTTTCTTCAGTGATGTGTTGCTTTGTTCTTTGGGGAAAACCTTTTTCGTATTGTCATTGCAGAGCCAATGAGAAGCTATGAACTCCTGAGCATTCCAGATCTTTATGATCATTACCCATTGCCTTGTTATGTAAACAAAGGTGAAAATATGATCATCCTACATCATTACATTCGTGGCGACAGAATGATAACAAATTTTAAACAAAACTCGGTAATAAGTGGTAAATTTTAACATATTTTATGTAACTTGGTGTGTACCTTCCAGTGACAAATTTCATCAAAAGATTTGACATATTTTATGTAAATTTGTTTCTGCCTTTTTGTGACACATTTCATCAAAAGTTTCAAACAGAGAGAACTTGTGTCATATTAATATGTATCATGCATATTTGCACCAAAATCACCACTATCATCACCATCTATTGAGGTCAGACTACTTTATTTGCTTTCACCTTTTAAAGGCTACTATTTGTTAGGGAAAAAAACGAAATTACTTATTTAGCTGATTTATACCAGTCCTGCTGATGTTAGATTTATGGAAATTTATTATATCTCTTTGTTGTTTTGTAGTTGTTCTTCAATGACAACTTTTCTGCATGTGTATACATATAAATCATTTTTGATCAGTTCCATACTGAAAAAAAACTTGTGGTGTCAGTGGATGATCTGGGATTGTTGTCCAGTAAGATTTCTGACAACCTAAATCTGGATGTAGATGCTACCAACTTGTCAGCTCAAGTGTACATGGAAGACTGGCAGGACTGGATGGATGTTCAATGGTCTAACATTCCAAAACCACGAGCAAAGTTGCGCGTTTCTCTGGTTTCTAATGCTGGAGCCTCTGACGGAGAGACAGCTGTTGTGGTAAGTCGTTTGTAAGAATGCGCAACCCATTTAAATTTGAGTGATTATAGTCATTTATATAGTCATTGGAAATTACTCTGCGAAAACTTTATTCCAAATAAAAGAAGTAAAATTGTTCAATATACATTATTCAACATAGCACAATTACTGTCGTTAATTTTTTATTACAAATTTAGACCCGTTAAAAACGTATTTTTGACAAGAATCCACCGAACCCTGAAGTGCCTTCAAGCAAACAGAGTGCATCTTCACCCGGTCCCAGTACTGAACAAATTCAGTCCATATCATCATGGTAGGATATGTCCTAATGTATGTCAAACAGACCTTTCAATCTGTTGGATAAATAGTTTCATCTTTCACTTGAGACAATTAGGCCT
This sequence comes from Tachypleus tridentatus, assembly GCF_004210375.1. NCBI lineage: Eukaryota > Metazoa > Arthropoda > Merostomata > Xiphosura > Limulidae > Tachypleus > Tachypleus tridentatus. Next base: position 117,691,009 of record NC_134828.1, read on the forward strand.
TCGTTAGTATTTCATTGCAATCAATCAACCCCAGTTTGTATGTGTTTTGAACTTTTTGATATTTTCTTTGGTCAGCATCTTAGCATTCAAGCCTTGGCCAGTACCCTTTAAGCTGGAGAATTTGTCAAGTCTGCCTAGATCTACTGCTTTGCTGCTGTCACAAGTGAAGCCTGTTGAGAAAGAAGGTCGCTTCCATTTACTGGATGCAGTCTACACTGAGGTTTCAAACTATACCTTGTAAGTGCTGTGCAGTGAATACCATGTGTACCATTTCTGATTACAAGCATGTAATTATATCTCTTCAGATGTCTTCATCTGTACTTGATAGCCTGCCCAATCTCTATTTTCCAGATATCCCACGTTAAGGCAGTATGACCAAGTAGTGGATGAAATATTTAAGCACAACCACAGCTGTCAGATGCCCCAAATCTAACACCCCAAGGTGTTCGTGTAAGTTCGATCCACATGTGCATTATGTTATGTTTGTTGTGAAATATATTTTCATCACAAATATATTCTTTTACCTATACATTTGACTTTATGAGCCCAATAGTCAATGAGACAATAAAATTCGTCCTAAAGTGCATAACAGGAATGACCACTTGTAAGGGTGTAAATGTATTCTGCAAGAATTATGTTCATTAGTTAGAAAATAACTTAAATGTCATTTTTGTGTTGCATAATATTAGTGAAGAAACAAGTGAAAGTTTGTGGGAAGTTATATGTTTTAAAATACACACAAGTACATATATCTACCAAGGATGGGCTGTGGAAAATACTATTTTGATACTTTGAAATATTTGTTGTGTTGTATACGATGTAACGTGACTCAACTAATGAAACTCAACTAATTTGACGCTAAAGAGAATACACTGTCAAGATGAACTCGTACAACTGAGTTATTAACCAGTATGTGTATGACTTTCAGTTTCTCGGATTAAACCTAAAAATGCCAAAAGTGGTTTAAAAGAAATACTGTTTAAAATAATTATAGTTATACCAGGGCAGTTTTGTTATTCATTCTCAATACAACTAATTCTGTCAATTCTAATTGCAGGAGCTGTGGAGGATGAGACTTCGTCAGAAATTCCAAAATAGTAGAAAGCGAAATGATTCATCATTGCCTATAGTCCAAGAAAGAAAGAAACAGACGGAAACTGCAACAGATGAAACCCCATCTCCAAACCACATCTCAGAACAGAGGCTATATGGATTAAAGCAATACTTGTGTGTAAAGCCAGTTGGGGAGGATGAAACTTCCACCCAAAAACCCAAGGAATGGATGAAAACTCGTCTGCATTGCAGAGAAAAGGGTGATCTTTGTAAAGTGGACTTGCTTATGGACAAAACTCTGCATGATCGTAGGAAACTGGTCATTGACAACACTCCTGTCAATGAACTTATAGAGTATTATCCTTTCCTTGTGGCATCACCAGCACAGCTATTGAATGAGTTTAAGCGGCTAGGAAATGATGCAGAAAAAGGGGGTGTCCAACTTTCTCAATATAAGGACTCAGTAAATTCTCACCTGCAGGACAGAAACATATCACCAGAAAATAATTCATTGCTAGTACTTCTTATGAAACAATTCTCACACATGCCTGATGTTATATCATGACTATGTCATGACTATTCTGTAGTGGTTTGCAGATAGGCAATGCGACTATTGTCAGGTGGTCAGCATTGGTCAGAATGACTACCTAACGAAAGTCATAACGACTATCATAGAGCAGTCAAATTTATTACCTGCCACCATCACCTGACTATTTTCCGACTACACAATAGTACAAATGACTAATATTTAATAGTCATATTAGGTAGTCATTGATTTTAGCGACTACTTGGAAAATCTTTTTTGGCACCGCTTGACTACCTGATTTACTATTCAAAAGTCGTCGCTTTGACTGGTTCTTATTTTGAGTGATCCCTTTATCAGTAGGAATAGTTTAATTTGATTGGAAGTCATGCAGAACCATCATATAGACTTCTCTTTCCAATTGGTTCGGATCCCCGTCACACTAAACATGCTCACCCTTTCAGCTGTGGGGCGTTATAATGAAACGGACAATCCCACTATTCGTTGGTAAAAGAGTAGCCCAAGAGTTGGCGGTGGGTGGTGATGACTAGCTGCCTTCCCTCTAGTCTTACACTGCTAAATTAGGGACGACTAGCACAGATAGCCCTCGAGTAGCTTTGTGCGAAATTCAAAAACAAACAAACAAACACTTAAGGCAACTGGGACCTACCTCCATATGGTCAATAATTTAGAGCCCGTAAACTAGGGGTTTGTGTCTTTTTATCGACGAACACTTTTTAATAGATAACAGAAGAAATGAATAACTAAGCCTAACTCCAAGCTCGGTTGCATTAAAATTGTAACAACTCTTTTCTGAAAAATGTCTATATAGATGTGTAATCCCAAGTCCTTAGCGTCAAGAAAGAGCAAAACTTAACAAAAGTAAAGCCACAGTAGAACTTAAATTAGCAGTAACAAAACCTCATTTTTCGTTTCACCTGTCTTTTGGTATTGGAGTTTCAACATAATTTATTCAAGAAGTTGAGCATGAAATAAAAATCAAACGTTACGTTTATACATAAAGCAGTGATCAGGTCTTGCCAAGTAACTGGAATTGATACAACACAAATATAAAATTGAACAAAAACTCACCCTTCAGCACCTGGTCACAAGAGTGTCTGATCACATGTATGGAAGTGTTGTGGTAATTTCGGACAACATAACTGAATTCGGAGGAGCCCGAATGTACATGTAAGTTCACTGTAACTGAAGAGAACTTGCACCTTAAAATAACTTAAAACCAAATACGTAATTACATCCACTGTGACCTCAGTTCACGGCGTATATTGACATAAACTGTCAGTTTTACCTCGTGGATAGAAATGCATTAGTTCTTAAGACTACTATTATTGATAATTTATATTTTAAAAAAAGGAATATATATGTATATAAATCTCACGGAAGATGCAAAACAAAGTTTATAAAAAGTAAGAAAGCAAATAACATTAAATACAAGAGTAACAGAATCAAAGATGTTGCGGGATAATCCCTTCTTCTGGTGACATCTGAAATACAACTTAGGCCTAAAACGTTGTGTCAAGGTTTTATTTGATTCTGTTACCGTTATATCTAGTGTTATTTTACCATTGTTAATAACCTACTTCTCAGTAGTTCGTGTTGGTTTCACTAAACTTAACTTATGTGGTGTATCGTCTATTCCACGAACATGAATATAACAAAAAAGTAAAAGCTTAGGCTGTGTATCACAACCGTTATATGATCTAAACCATTAGTAGCTAAAAAAATAGCAAACTAGGCCTAACGAAAGATTTCATGTATGACTAAAGCCAGGATTCAGTGAAACGAAAAATGTTGGGTAGAATACGGCCTGCAAAAAATGTTACCAATCTACTGAAAGTTCAGATTTCAAAAATATGATTTCACAAGCATAAATATAGTGATAAATTAAGAGAAATCAAGGAAAACCATCAAGTTCTTATCCGTATAGAAAGACCAATATATTTCTTTTAAACACAGTTGAAAAAAAAAAACATATTTAATGTACTTAATGTTCCGATGAATGTCTCGACACTGGAAATGATTCATAACAATTCTACGTTGGGGAAAATAATTATGTAATAAGATATTTACAACAATCAAACGTCATAGGAGTTAGAAACTGATGATGAGTGGATATCATGTAACAGCAGTTAATAGTTTAAAGTTTCTTTAAGCTTTAACTGATTTATTGAATTTTCTAAAATAGCGTCCCCTTGTGGCAAAGCGTTATGTCTATATACTCACACCGCATAAACCGAGCTTCGATACCCGTGGTTGGCAGAGCACATATAACTCATTGAGTAGCTTTGTGTTTAATTCTAAACAATCTAAAATAGCCACAATGTATCAATTATTTTCTTGGAATTAAGCAAATTTACGTATTAATAATTAATAACAATTATATATCTCATATACTGGCCACTGAAACAAACACGTACGTAAAGTTATGTCTGCTTCAGAAAAAAAGCTTTTTGTAGTTTGAACTAAACAAGCGTGAAGAGTGAACAGAAAGTTGTGATAGATGTGTGAAGAGTGAACAGAAAGTTGTGATAGATGTGTGAGTGTGAACAGAAAGTTGTGATAGATGTGTGAAGAGTGAACAGAAAGTTGTGATAGATGTGTGAAGAGTGAACAGAAAGTTGTGATAGATGTGTGAAGAGTGAACAGAAAGTTGTGATAGTGAGTAGATGTTGTGATAGATGTGTGAAGAGTGAACAGAAAGTTGTGATAGATGTGTGAAGAGTAAACAGAAAGTTGTGATAGATGTGTGAAAGTGTACAAAATGTTATGATAGATGTGTGAAGAGTGAACAGAAAGTTGTGATAGATGTGTGAGAGTGTACAGAATGTTATGATAGATGTGTGAAGAGTGAACAGAAAGTTGTGATAGATGTGTGAAAAGTGAACAGAAAATTGTGATAGATTTGTGAAAAGTGAAAGAAAGATTATGATAGATGTGTGAAGTGTGAACAGAATATTATGATAGATGTGTGAAGTGAACAGAAAGTTATGATAGATAATGTGAAGAGTGAACAGAATATTATGATAGATGATGTGAAAAGTGAACAGAAAGTTGTGATAGATGTGTGAAAAAGTGAACAGAAAGATTGTGATAGATGTGTGAAAAGTGAACAGAAAGTTGTGATAGAAGTGTGAAAAAGTGAACAAAAGATTATGATAGAGATGTGAGTGTGAACAGAATATTATAATAGAAATGTGAAAGTGAAAGAAAGATTGTGATAGATGTGTGAAAAGTGAACAGAATATTATGATAGATGTGTGAAAAGTGAACAAAGATTGTGATAGAAATGTGAAAAGTGAAAAAAAAGTTGTGATAGAAATGTGAAAAGAGTGAACAAAAAGTTGTGATAGATGTGTGAAAAGTGAACAAGAAAGTTGTGATAGATGTGTGAGTGTGAACAGAATGTTATGATAGATGTGTGAGAGTGAACAGAATGTTATGATAGATGTGTGAGAGTGAACAGAATGTTATGATAGATGTGTGAAGAGTGAACAGAAAGTTGTGATAGATGTGTGAGAGTGAACAGAATGTTGTGATAGATGTGTGAAGTGAACAGAATATTGTGAAAAGATGTGTGAAGAGTGAACCGAAAGTTGTGATAGATGTGTGAGAGTGAACAGAATGTTATGATAGATGTGTGAGTGTGAACAGAATGTTGTGATAGATGTGTGAAGAGTGAACCGAAAGTTGTGATAGGTGTGTGAGAGTGAACAGAATGTTATGATAGATGTGTGAGTGTGAACAGAATGTTATGATAGATGTGTGAAGAGTGAACCGAAAGTTGTGATAGATGTGTGAGAGTGAACAGAAAATTGTGACAAATGCAGAATTGCTTTTTTTCATGCACTAAACATGGATTTAAGTACGAGATACATTTTTTAATGAATATAAATATAAATATTTATCTACTTTTCGAATTATTGTGTATTATTCGTGGTAAGTTAGTCATCCATACTTACTCAAGATCATCCTTTCGTACATTTCTTTATTCAGAGTGTGTTTGATTAAAAACACATTGTATTAGAACAAAGAGATGAGCCAGTAAACTATACCAAAACTTGCACCTGGTAGACATTTCCACCTGTTCGAGTTAAACCTTTTGTTTGCACACGTGTCTTGTTCTTGTCATGGTGAGAAGACTTAGTTAAAAACACGACTTTTAATTTTATAAAATAGATATCACAGGTGTTTTAATAAATAGGGTGCTCGTTTCGCTTAATACTTAAACCTATGTCTGTTCGAGAAAACACTATTCATCATTCACATGTTCGATTTATTTATAGGAGCGCTCGGGAATTACACTTGTACAGCCTTCACTTGTGTTGTATGTTTGTCTATATATCACCAAAATGTAAAGGCGAATTAAGCAGAACCAAGCACAACATTAAAATATTGGCCAAGCAGTTGTATAAGAGTTAAATATATCTTTGTAACTAAAATAGAAAATTCGCAATAAAAGCGAGCGATTCAATAAGTTCTAAAGATTTTGAAGAACATGGGATATCTGTGATGTGCCCATCACTGGTGTTCGGCGGAGGGATTCATAGCCTTACCGAATAATTTTTATTTCGACACTTGTGGTAAATCTGCGGGCCTATACTGATACAAATTTGGTTTCGAATACAACGGTGGGCATAGCATATATAGCCCATAGTGTAGCTTTGCACTTAACAAGAAAACTAACAGTTTCCTGATACTTCTTTTCTTTATCTTTATTTTACAATACACAGATCTTCACTGGTCCACGTAACAACCATTCGTCTTAGTTCTGGGTTCGTCAGTGTCACAAATTGTGGACTTAAGGGTTCCACGGCTCGAGTTGTGTCACTTAAGAAACAAAATCTCACGTATTCACTTAAGACAGAAGGCATTTTTGCAGTTACGTAAACCAAGAGTTGGCGGTGGGTATTGTTAACTAGTTACATTCTCTCTAGTATAAAAATAAGAACGGCTAGAGCAGTTGTCATATGTTATAAACCAAACTTTCCAAGTTCAACAATATGTTTTATAATGTTTCACAAGCCTGATAACTAGCTTCACGTTTTTTAACAAAAATGTAATATAACAGTTAATTATCTAATACTGCAGCCCAAATTTAATAAATAAATATCTCATTTTCTAATTGTTTCTAAGAATCCTAACTAGTGATTGAACACTAGTTATGGTAGTTTCTCTAAATTATTTGTTCTTCTCTATCCACACAGATAGATAAATACTCTAAGTTAGTTGTTCTGCTATATTCACATTAATATGTACTCTACATCAGTTGTTCTGCTCTATTCACATTAATATGTACTCTACATTAGTTGTTCTGCTCTATTCACATTAATATGTACTCTACATTAGTTGTTCTGCTCTATTTACATTAACATGTACTTTATTGTTCTGCTCTATTTACATTAATATGTACTCTACATTAGTTATTCTGCTCTATTTACATTAATATGTACTCTATTGTTCTGCTCTATTCACATTAGTATGTACTCTACATTAGTTGTTCTGCTCTGTTCACATTAATATGTACTCTACATTATTTGTCTGCTCTATTCACATTAATATGTACTCTACATTAGTTGTTCTGCTCTATTTACATTAATACGTACTCTATTGTTCTGCTCTATTCACATTAATATGTACTCTACATTAGTTGTTCTGCTCTATTCACATTAATATGTACTCTACATTAGTTGTTCTGCTTTATTCACACTGATAGGTACTTTCCCATTATTTGACCACCGTACTCCTACACTATTATAATAGTGTAGTTTTGCCAGCGAATATCGTCTATATTCCTTAGTACTAAGTATAATAGTGTAACTTTGCCATTATTTAACGACTACACTCATAAGTTAATACAAATGTGTAATTTTGCCATTATTTAACCACTACACTCATAAGTTAATATAGAGAATTAACTTTGCCATAATTTAACCACAATACTCATAAATTAATACAGAGGTGTAACTTTGTCTGTATTTAACCACGACACTTGAGGGCTTTTAATGGAGTCTTCTCAGACTTACCACTTGAGGGCTTTTAATGGAGTCTTCTCAGACTTACCACTTGAAGGCTGTTGAAGGATTCTTCTCAGATTTAACACTTGTGGACTTTTCATGGAGTCTTCTCAGACTTACCACTTGAAGGCTTTTGAAGGATTCTTCTCAGATTTAACACTTGTGGACTTTTCATGGAGTCTTCTCAGACTTACCACTTGATGACTTTGAATGGAGTCTTCCCAGTCTTACCACTTGAAGGCTCTTAATGGATTCTTCTCAGACTTACCACTTGAGGACTTTTAATGAAGTGTTCTCAGATATATATATATATATATACATAGGTATACTGTTCTGTTTTTGGTAATGGTATGTATTTAAAACAACTGGTACTAACTATAGGTTTTATACGTTCCATGTGAAGAGACAGCACTTCTTTAGTAATTATCTAATTGTGTCGGAATAAAGTTATAGTATTTATCGTGACTCTGGGCATTTGTTAATTGAAGGAGTACAGAGTTATATACTATACAGAGATTTGGAATAATAATTGTGTTTGTTTTTTTAATGATTTTCAGTTTATTGTAGTTCATATTATTATTAATATATTTGGTAATAATTTTAGTTTGGTTTGGTTTCGTTAGTATTACTTTCTGCGTATGTTTCTCAAGTACTTACTTTTGACTAATATTTTGTTATTATCCAAATAAGTACAGTTACTATTATGAGAAGTTTTGAAAGGTTGGTGTATTTTTGTTTATTTCTTTTCTATGAGAGTGGATCAGTAAAGAATAACAGGACCACATCCTGTGCTTGAAATAAACCACAGATATCTATTTACATGAATTTAAACAGTTACTACAATATATGTTGAATACTAATAAATTGGTAGTGTTAGGCCATACAGATACATGCTGGTAAAGTGGCCGAATGCAGCTCTCATTGGCTAATTTACGATTAGAGTGCTGAAGTAACAGTGGGAAACTAGTGTTGTCGTGCACTAGATTAATTACGGAAGGAACGTAAGGCGGAGTGCTGCGCTTTGGACATGATATTCTTATATCGGAGCCATTCGTAATGGAAACTACATTGAAGACCTATCATGATATCGCATTGTAGTCAGATAAAGTACAACGGACGTTTCGACATAGTCCGTAATGACGTTGTGAAGCTCCACAATCGTTTTGATATAACTGTCTCGCTCTCTTTATTTGATTTTTTCTTCATATTTAATTTTTTTCCACGTTTAATCGAAAGCTGCAGTTTAATCACAAATTATAACAGATGGAAATAAACATAAATGTTTATTATCTTTTAAAGTAACTTGAGAACAAAGGTGGTAAAGTTACACTATTCAGGAACAGTAACATGAAGTTAACGTATCTACAATCTTAAGCAGGTGCAAACAGTTGGTTTCTAGAAACACAAGAATAACATATACAGACAGAAGAGATCAACTTTAAACTACAGGTATAGAAAAACTATAGAATGAAACTAAATGTGAGGTCACAAAAGTTTCATGAATTTTAGTTTAAAGTTTCGCTAAGCGTCGTTTATTAACTTAGATAACTGATGTCCAAAAGAACTAGGATATGTTCTTGAGTATTCTATACATATAATTAAAATGTAAATAATTTTCTAATAATATATTCAGTTCTCTTATTCTTTTCGTCTTCCACAACTAATACATTTCTAAAAATCATGTGTATTTATATATTAAGCCTAAATTATTGCAATTACTGGCTATTCAAGTTAAAAGCTAATTTTTAAATGAGTTAGTGGCTTATCAAAACCTTATATATAATTTAAACTCAATGCATGGTGAAACAGACCATCCGAGAATGCTGGATATCCAAGAATCGTTTATATCCTTACCGTTAGAAGCAGGAAATGGAAACACTTGGGAAGTGCCAAACACTTGTAACCACGGGTGGATTAACATGGTCCAGATACTGGCTGGTAGTCACTTTTAGTAAATGTTTTTAGCAATGCACAAATTACTTTTCAAACACAACTAGCAGATAAGTAACGATTTGTTTGAGAATCTGGTTTCAAACACAACTAGCAGATAAGTAACGATTTGTTTGAGAATCTTATTTCCTTATCTTTGAACGTCAAAGGAACACAGTATTTTTTTACAAACAGATAAAAATACATATATGTGTAGATTCAAGATCGAAACCTACAAGATATTACTACTAAACACTTTTTTACGGATTATAAATTATTAATTCAAAGTGAACAATATATATATGTATATTAATTTGTAATACGACAATGTTTTGCCTTAAAGTAGACGATGTGCAGCCTCCAGTCTGGCTTCACTCTCCCTTTATCATATCAGTTTAGTTCGTGCACTCACGGTTAAGTTTACGTTTGATACGGACGGTACCTTTCACGATCTCAAAATGTGTTGAACAAGACCTACACAGGGAAAGGCAAACGGTTCCACCCACCACCAGATGTCGCCTATCATTGAATAACAAGTTATTTTGAAAGAACAGAAGAAAATATTTCTTATCTGTTTGTCTCTATGTTTACCAGAAATATGTAGATACAATTAGTTAAGGAATTCCTGTCAGAATGATTTATTTCGCACTAGCAAGTGTATTAATTTAATCACGTGATACTTCTGTATCTGGGTCCAAGTCTGGTACCCCGAGAGTGATCGGAACAACAGTGTTTGTTTACTATGTATGATATAAACCACTTACATTTCATCTTTAGCTTACCTGTAGAACGTTAAGAACAATATCACGTCTTCAGCAGGAGCCACGAATAGTAAATTTTATATGTCAGAAAAAATATTTAGTTTCTGTCAATTGAGCTATAAAAATCTTAAAACTGTGATATTAAGACTTTACAATATGCTTTATGTAGGTAATATATATGCATAGAGAGTAGCTTAGTAAGACCTGGTGTTACCTTGTCAGATACAGTAATTGTAAACCACCGTCACATGATATTACTTTGTATCTAAACCTTTTATTGTACATGTTTCTCACTAGGTGTCAGGATTAGTTACAATACATGAATATGTTTATTATTAGCATGTTGTATTGAATTTTGATATTGATACAAATCTTGCAAGATTCTACACAACAATAAAAAGCAGGTGATTCAAAACATTAGTCAGTTCTGGTAAACATGTCGGTTTAGGAATGTTAATTTTCTGTTGGTTAAACAGTTTAATAAAAGACGGAAAACTGCAAAAAAAAAAAAGAACTCCACTTTAGGTAACTTATGATTTAAAAGAACAAAAGTGGTATAGAAAAGTTAGTACATCTAAGTTCGGTAAATAAGAATAAAAATTACACTTTCTATTCTATTTTTTGTAAGATTAAGAACCTAGAAATGTTTTTTTTCTATATCGTTCTTAAAAAGTAAATAGTTTCCTTGAAAACAATTTTAACAAAAAGTGAAAGTTGTGAAATCGGATAAAGTAGCGAATAATTTATAAAATTCACTTCAAGGTCTATTTAATATAATACATTTGGAACAAACATGAAATTGTTAAACATTCTAATTTTAAAATATATCATAAAACGATTAAAGTTACACAAAACAATGAATATTTCTTAACCTGAAGAAAACATAACAAGGTCAAAACGTTCTTCTGTACTTTTATTAATATGAATCATTTAATACCAACACCAGCCGTCTTAAGACTAGAAAACAATAAATATTTCTCAATAAAGTTATGACAGACAATAAGTAACATCAGTTGCGTTTCGTAAATAATAGTTTATTGCTTGTCATCTGTACATATCTAAATATATAATCTGAAATGATAAGCAGTATTGAAAATTTTCCAGGTGATACAAGAACAATAATCAACGAATAGTTCATATTAAATGTTCATGTTATCAAACACAGACATTTCTATTTGTTTTAAATATATGAGAGAATCTTCTGTGTACAACGAGTTCATTACTACATGATTCCAAAAACTTAGTTCTTCATTACTCTCAGTAGTTCTCGTCTCACATATATACAGGAATAATAACATTCATTATAAACTTACGTGGTAACATCTGGCTAGATGGAAAACAAGCTTTGTTTCTGAGGGATCTTTTGGATTCTGTCAACATCCAGAACTCCGTAACATTTTGAAATATCTAGATGGCAGGCAGCCAGTACTTCTTCTGGTCATAAATAAAATTAGTTATATCCATAACCACACAGAGGCTACACGTAACAACAAATAACTACTTTAAAAACTCAGCTAACATATCTATATTCACATACAGGCTATACTTAACAGTACTTAACTAGTTTAGTAACTAAACTAATATATCTATATCCACACAAGTGCAACACATTACAACACTTACCTACTTTGGTAACTGAACTAACATATATATATATCCAAATACAGGCTACACTTAACAGTACTTAACTAGTTTAGTAACTAAACTAATATATCTATATCCACACAAGTGCAACACATTACAACACTTACCTAATTTGTTAACTAAACTAACATATCTATATCCACACCCATACTACACATAACAACGCTTACTTGCTTTAATAACTAAACTAATACATCTATATCCAAACAGGCTACAAGTAACAACACTTAGCTACTTAAGTGTCTTAGATAACATATCTGTATATACCTACTGATGTTATACATAACAACACTTAGCTACTTTAATAATTAAACTGACATATCAATATCGAAACAGGCAACACCTAACAACACTTTGCTACTTTAGCGACTAAACTAAAATATCTATAATTACTCACAGGCTAAACATAACAACGCTTAACTACTTAGTGACTAAAGTAACATATCCACATTCACATTCCACTTATCAACACTTAGCTAATTGACAATAGGATATTATGATTCTACTCGAGATGAACACAAGTTCTACTTTAATTGTACTTAAAAACATTAGGATAGTATCGTTCTACACTAGATCAACAGTAGTCCAATATCTAACATCTGATATGTACGTACTTTAACGTGAATCACGAGGTATTATAGTTTTTATTTTGTGTGTCTAATATCTAATATGTATCAGTTCATGATTATATCAGGATTCTTAAGTGGGTCTAGTATCTAATACGTATCAGTTCATGATTATATCAGAGTTCTTCTTAAGTGTGTCTAATATCTAATATGTATCAGTTCATGATTATATCAGAGTTCTTCTTAAGTGTGTCTAATATCTAATATGTATCAGTTCATGATTATATCAGAGTTCTTCTTAAGTGTGTCTAATATCTAATATGTATCAGTTCATGATTATATCAGAGTTCTTCTTAAGTGTGTCTAATATCTAATATGTATCAGTTCATGATTATATCAGGATTCTTAAGTGGGTCTAACATCTAATATGTATCAGTTCATGATTATATCAGGATTCTTAAGTGTGTCTAATATCTAATACGTATCAGTTCATGATTATATCAGAGTTCTTCTTAAGTGTGTCTAATATCTAATATGTATCAGTTCATGATTATATCAGAGTTCTTCTTAAATGTGTCTAATATCTAATATGTATCAGTTCATGATTATATCAGAGTTCTTCTTAAGTGTGTCTAATATCTAATACGTATCAGTTCATGATTATATCAGAGTTCTTCTTAAGTGTTCTTAAGTGTGTCTGACATCTAATACGTAGGTTTTGTAACGTGAAGCGGTTCACGATGTATCATAAATTTCATTTAGTGTGAGTAAACATATGTCTACTTCAGAGTGAATAGGTTCACTTTGTATAATAGTTTTTATTTAGCGTGTGTAACATCTAATATGTAGGATCTTTAACGTGAATCGGTTCACTTTGTATTATAGCTTTTATTTAGTGTGTGTAACATCAAATACGTATGTACTTTAACGTAAATCGGTTCACGAATTATATTTAGTTTGTCTAACATTTAACATGTATTTACTTTCAAGTAAATGGGTTCACGATGTATCATACTTTTTATTTAGTGCGTCTGACATATATTATGTCTGCACTTTAACATGAATTGGTTCACGATATATCGTAGTTTTTATTTAGCGTGTCTAACATATGATATGTGTACACTTTAACATGAATCGGTTCACGATGTATCACAGTTTTTATTTAGTGTGTCTAACATCTGATATGTATACACTTTAACATGGATCGGTTCACGATGTATCACAGTTTTTATTTAGCGTGTCTAACATATGATATGTGTACACTTTTACATGGATCGGTTCACGGTACATCACAGTTTTTATTTAGCGTGTCTAACATCTGATATGTGTACACGTTAACATGGATCGGTTCACGATGTATCACAGTTTTTATTTAGCGTGTCTAACATCTGATATGCGTACACTTTAACATGGATCGGTTCACGATGTATCACAGTTTTTATTTAGCGTGTCTAACATCTGATATGTGTACACTTTAACATGGATCGGTTCACGATGTATCACAGTTTTTATTTAGCGTGTCTAACATCCGATATGTATACACTTTAACATGGATCGGTTAACGGTATATCACAGTTTTTATTTAGCGTGTCTAACATCTGATATGTGTACACTTTAACATGAATCGGTTCACGATGTATCACAGTTTTTATTTAGCGTGTCTAACATCTGATATGCGTACACTTTAACATGGATCGGTTCACGATGTATCACAGTTTTTATTTAGCGTGTCTAACATCTGATATGTGTACACTTTAACATGGATCGGTTAACGGTATATCACAGTTTTTATTTAGCGTGTCTAACATCTGATATGTGTACACTTTAACATGGATCGGTTCACGGTATATCACAGTTTTTATTTAGCGTGTCTAACATCTGATATGTGTACACTTTAACATGGATCGGTTCAGGATGTATCACAGTTTTTATTTAGCGTGTTTAACATCTGATACGTGTACACTTTGATATGGATCGGTTCACGACGTATCACAGTTTTTATTTAGCGTGTCTTATATCTAATATTTTTGTATCCAGATAGTTGGCTCTTCTCATTTCTTCTTGATATATCTGTTAAACACTGGTATTTTTACAATGGTATTGTTACAAAAGGATCTTGTCTGTATCTTACCAATTATCTCCGTTCCTTATCTATCTTTTCCCTCCCAACTCTAACAAAAGATAGTGGATGTGTAAGCTAATTCACTGCCCGAACCCTAGGGCACGGCTGTGGCAGCGGCACTAATTAATTGGCCTTGATGAATCTTGCTTTGTGCACGAGTGCCTTCCAGGTCCACGTGATGTTCCCTTCTGACCACGGGAGATTCACCAAACTCAGATGTGTAGGGGGTATATCCAGGGCGCGCCAGTACTGTCTACTTTGAAGTATGCGTTTTATATCAGATAGTTTATGTAGATATTTAATGTTATGTTTTTTTATGTGCAAGTCTCAAAACAGAATTCTGGTTTAAAGTGAGAAGTGTTCCATAGATCAAGGGCGGCGTGACTGAATCTTTTGTTACTCATGGTTAAACAAGCTATCAGATTACTGCATGTTATACAACTCTCTTGAACTCGAATAGTCTTACTTTCAGAATCTGGAGATCTAAAGGTTACCGAGCGAACGACATTCATATTAATGTCGACCTAACAGTTTCGTACCTGTATTTTTCTGCAGAGTTATCAAACCTTTAATGTGTTTTTTTTTTAAATTTATTACATATATGTGTGTAAAAACATTTCGACAGTTAAATATCTATTAGCTTTAAAAGTCACAACTCCTGGGAAAATATCGATCTTAAAACTTGGATGCAAAATATTTTATATCTGAAAACAAACCTTTAAATCTCTAATAAAAATCTAGCATAAAATAAATAAATTATTCTGTGAGGTAAAAGATGTTTTCTCGGTTTTGAAGGTACATTGGTGATCTTTCTAATATATGCAGCTTTCTGTTATAGTTGTTCAGGTTTTTTTTTATAATTAATATAAGTGGAACATTGTTATATAGTAATAGGTATTATCATATCTTTACTCAGATATACGCACTTGTGTAGCATAGCTTGCTATGTTAGTTATTATCTATTTTCAATAGAGTTACACTCAGCATACCTCTTGTTTGTTTGTTTTTTTTATATAAACACAAAGCTACACAAAAGGATAACTGTGCGTTGTCCGCCACAGATGTCGAAACCGAGTTTCTAGCAGTATAAGTCCGCAGACACGCTGCTGTGCCACTAGGGGGCATATCTGTTACTAACGGCTGGTCTATTGCTCAGCTATTTCAGTTTATTGCTAGGTGTGAGCTCATTATTATGTTTTACATAGAGGGAAAATTCACAAATTTCTTGTTTTGCGTTAGTCCCAGTTAATAACAGTTGATAATATTGGGTAAATTAAATAAAACAAACTTTGTTTCTCTTTCATTATATTACTTTATGTCGTCTCTTCACCAGTGAGGATAATCTAATAATCCCACAGTTTCACCTGATCTCAATTCTCGTCTTGTTAGCTTTAATCACTTCCAGTATTCTAAACGCGTACAGCAACAACGGAGGTCGAAAGTGACAGAATTCCAAAGCTTTGTGTAAAGTGCCGCCCTACCTGGCCCAAAGGCTTAGCTACACAGTCGCTCTCTTTCCGTCCAATTACTGTACTTTGTTTCTTCCTTTTCCATCGCCTTTTGTTTCCGCGACTTGCGTCTGCCGGGTGTCACCGCTAAGTGGCGCTAATGATGGTGCGGCACACCACCAGCATATGCCTTAGGGGCTTGTTTCTGCTACTCCTTATGGATAAACCCATTAAAAATGGGTAAGGACGAAGACGGCGGCACGAAAGGGCAGTGAATAGAAAGTTTTATTTTTCTATGTAAAACCGTCAAACAAGAAAATGCCAGCTTTTCAAATGTAGATATAACTAATTAATGGCTAAAAGAAGTGTGTGTGGTGGATCTGTGTGACTACGGTTTGGTTTTGAAAGTTGTTTAGTTTCTCTTTTGTTCTACAGAGTGTCACAAACATATAATCTGTTCTACAGAGTGTCACAAACATATAATCTCCTGGCAAAGATAAGTAAGTGAAACTGTTGAATGACAACTCTGGTGCATTTGAAGAATGTTCTATAGACTTTTCTAAAGTTCTGGATAATAATAAATATTATTTAATAAATACAAAGTTCTGGATAATAATAAATATTATTTAATAAATACAAAGTTCTGGATAATAATAAATATTATTTAATAAATACAAAGTTCTGGATAATAATAAATATTATTTAATAAATACTAAGTTCTGGATAATAATAAATATTATTTAATAAATACAAAGTTCTGGATAATAATAAATACTATTTAATAAATACAAAGTTCTGGATAATAATAAATATTATTTAATAAATACTAAGTTCTGGATAATAATAAATATTATTTAATAAATACAAAGTTCTGGATAATAATAAATATTATTTAATAAATACAAAGTTCTGGATAATAATAAATATTATTTAATAAATACAAAGTTCTGGATAATAATAAATACTATTTAATAAATACAAAGTTCTGTATAATAATAAATACTATTTAATAAATACAAAGTTCTGGATAATAATAAATATTATTTAATAAATACAAAGTTCTGGATAATAATAAATATTATTTAATAAATACTAAGTTCTGGATAATAATAAATATTATTTAATAAATACAAAGTTCTGGATAATAATAAATATTATTTAATAAATACAAAGTTCTGGATAATAATAAATATTATTTAATAAATACAAAGTTCTGGATAATAATAAATACTATTTAATAAAGGCCTGGCATGGCCTAGCGCGTTAAGGCGTGCGCTTCGTAATCTGAGGGTCGCGATTTCGTGCCTGAGTCGCGCCAAACATGCTCGCCCTCCCAGCCGTGGGGGCGTTATAATGTGCTGGTCAATCCCACTTTTCGTTGGTAAAGAGTAGCCCAAGAGTTGTCGGTGGGTGGTGATGACTTGCTGCCTTCCCTCTAGTCTTACACTGCTAAATTAGGGACGGCTAGCACAGATAGTCCTCGAGTAGCTTTGTGCGAAATTCCAAAACAAACAAACAAACTATTTAATAAATACTAAGTTCTGGATAATAATAAATATTATTTAATAAATACTAAGTTCTGGATAATAATAAATATTATTTAATAAATACAAAATTGAATGTTTTCTCTACTCAACCATGATGTTTCTCTAAACTTTTCAACGTATTATACATGGGCCCGGCATGGCCAAGCGTGTTAAGGCGTGCGACTCGTAATCTGAGGGTCGCGGGTTCGCATCCCGGTCTCACCAAACATGCTCGCCCTTTTAGCCGTGGGGGCGTTTTAATGTTACGGTCAATCCCACTATTCGTTGGTAAAAGAGTAGTTCAAGAGTTAACGGTGGGTGGTGATGACTAGCTGCTTTCCCTCTAGTCTTACACTGCTAACTTAAGGACGGCTAGCGCAGATAGCCCTCGAGTAGCTTTGTGTGAAATTCAAAACAAACAAGCAAACAAAACAAACGTATTATACAAACGTCAGCCTAATTCAGTTCGTTTAAGTAAGATAATTAATACACGAAAACCACTTTTTGTTTAACGGAATTAGTTAGTTTGTTTTGGAATTTCGCACAAAACTACTCGACGGCTATCTGTGCTAGCCGTCCTTAATTTAGCAGTGTAAGACTAGAGGGAAGGCAGCTAGTCATCACCACCCACCGCCAACTCTTGGGCTACTCTTTTACCAACGAATAGTGGGATTGACCGTCACATTATAACGCCCTCACGGCTGGAAGGGCGAGTATGTTTGGCGCGACGCGGATGCGAACCCGCGACTCTCAGATTACGAGTCTCATGCACGCCTTAACGCGTTTGGCCATGCCGGGCCTAACGGAATTATTAAGATAAA
Source organism: Tachypleus tridentatus (assembly GCF_004210375.1). Classification (NCBI taxonomy): domain Eukaryota; kingdom Metazoa; phylum Arthropoda; class Merostomata; order Xiphosura; family Limulidae; genus Tachypleus; species Tachypleus tridentatus. Next base: position 117,709,437 of record NC_134828.1, read on the forward strand.
CAAAGCTTTATTAAAATAAATATTGGATCTCTAAAATGACTTTATTTCTAAAAGTAATTTACTAAATAAGACGTAAACCAATAACATGAGTGACATAAACTTAATATTCTGTTGTGTTTTTTTCAGATTTTATTTTTTAACAATCGACAAATCATTTTGACATATTTCACAATAGCATATTACATGAACATAGCGATGTTTACTAGAATAAGCCTGACATAGCGTGGAGGTTAGGACTCGTAATCCAAGAGTTTCGGGTTCAAATCCACGTCACACAGAGCATGCTTGTTCTTAAAGTCGTGCGAGTGTTATATATTATGGTCAGTCCCACTATTCGTAGATAAAACACAAGCACACGGTAAGTGGTAATGACGAGCTGCCTTCAATACAAAGTTAAATTAGGGACGGCTAGCGCAGATAGCTCTCACGTAGCTATACATCAAATTATAAAACGAACAAATCCTAGTATAATACATTTAACTCCAACGGAGTACTGGCTTGCCACAAACATTACTGTATATGGTGAATCATTCTGTTTCCTCTCCACTGTTTACTACTACCAGACCAAGTATCACATGATGAAAGAACAGTATATGATCATTCATTCTGTTTCCTCTCCATTGTTTACTACTATCAGATCAAGTATCACATGATGAAAGAACAGTATATGATCATTCATTCTGTTTCCTCTCCATTGTTTACTACTATCAGATCAAGTATCACATGATGAAAGAACAGTATATGGTGAATCATTCTGTTTCCTCTCCATTGTTTACTACTAACAGACCAAGTATCACATGATGAAAGAACAGTATATGTTCAATTATGCTCTTTTCTTGCCATTACTTAGTACTTCCAGACCTAGTGTCAGGTGATGAAAGAACTCTATATGGTAAATAACCCTTCTTTCTTACAACTATCTATTACTTCCAGACCTTGTGTCAAGTGAAGAATGTTCTGTATATGATTACGTACCTTCCTTTCTTACCATTACTTAGTACTTCCAGACCTTGTGTCAAGTGAAGAATGTTCTATATATGATTCCGTACCTTCTTTTCTTACCATTACTTAGTACTTCCAGACCTTGTGTCAAGTGAAGAATGATCTGTATATAATTACGTACCTTCCTTTCTTACCATTACTTAGTGCTTCCAGACCTTTTGTCAAGTGAAAAATGTTCTATATATGATTACGTACCTTTCTTTCTTACCATTACTTAGTACTTCCAGACCTTGTGTCAAGTGAAGAATGTTCTGTATATGATTACGTACCTTTCTTTCTTACCATTACTTAGTGCTTCCAGACCTTTTGTCAAGTGAAGAATGTTCTATATATGATTACGTACCTTTCTTTCTTACCATTACTTAGTACTTCCAGACCTTGTGTCAAGTGAAGAATGTTCTGTATATGATTACGTACCTTTCTTTCTTACCATTACTTAGTACTTCCAGACCTTGTGTCAAGTGAAGAATGTTCTATATATGATTACGTACCTTTCTTTCTTACCATTACTTAGTACTTCCAGACCTTGTGTCAAGTGAAGAATGTTCTGTATATGATTACGTACCTTCCTTTCTTACCATTACTTAGTACTTCCAGACCTTGTGTCAAGTGAAGAATGTTCTGTATATGATTACGTACCTTTCTTTCTTACCATTACTTAGTACTTCCAGACCTTGTGTCAAGTAAAGAATGTTCTGTATATGATTACGTACCTTTCTTTCGTACCATTACTTAGTACTTCCAGACCTTGTGTCAAGTAAACAATGTTCTATATATGATTACGTACCTTCCTTTTTTACCATTACTTAGTACTTCCAGACCTTGTGTCAAGTGAAGAATGATCTGTATATGATTACGTACCTTCCTTTCTTACCATTACTTAGTGCTTCCAGACCTTGTGTCAAGTGAAGAATGTTCTATATATGATTATGTACCTTCCTTTCTTACCATTACTTAGTGCTTCCAGACCTTTTGTCAAGTAAAGAATGTTCTATATATGATTACGCACCTTTCTTTCTTACCATTACTTAGTACTTCCAGACCTTGTGTCAAGTGAAGAATGTTCTGTATATGATTACGTACCTTCCTTTCTTACCATTACTTAGTACTTCCAGACCTTGTGTCAAGTGAAGAATGATCTGTGTATGATTACGTACCTTCCTTTCTTACCATTACTTAGTACTTCCAGACCTTGTGTCAAATGAAGAATGTTCTATATATGATTGCGTACCTTTCTTTCTTACCATTACTTAGTACTTCCAGACCTTGTGTCAAGTGAAGAATGTTCTATATATGATTACGTACCTTTTTTTCTTACCATTACTTAGTGCTTCCAGACCTTTTGTCAAATGAAGAATGTTCTATATATGATTACGTACCTTTCTTTCTTACCATTACTTAGTACTTCCAGACCTTGTGTCAAGTGAAGAATGTTCTGTATATGATTACGTACCTTCCTTTCTTACCATTACTTAGTGCTTCCAGACCTTTTGTCAAGTGAAAAATGTTCTATATATGATTACGTACCTTTCTTTCTTACCATTACTTAGTACTTCCAGACCTTGTGTCAAGTGAAGAATGTTCTGTATATGATTACGTACCTTTCTTTCTTACCATTACTTAGTGCTTCCAGACCTTGTGTCAAGTAAAGAATGTTCTGTATATGATTACGTACCTTTCTTTCGTACCATTACTTAGTACTTCCAGACCTTGTGTCAAGTAAACAATGTTCTATATATGATTACGTACCTTCCTTTTTTACCATTACTTAGTACTTCCAGACCTTGTGTCAAGTGAAGAATGATCTGTATATGATTACGTACCTTCCTTTCTTACCATTACTTTGTGCTTCCAGGTCTTGTGTCAAGTGAAAAATGTTCTATATATGATTACGTACCTTCCTTTCTTACCATTACTTAGTACTTCCAGACCTTGTGTCAAGTGAAGAATGTTCTATATATGATTACGTACCTTCCTTTCTTACCATTACTTAGTGCTTCCAGACCTTTTGTCAAGTGAAGAATGTTCTATATATGATTACGTACCTTTCTTTCTTACCATTACTTAGTACTTCCAGATCTTGTGTCAAGTGAAGAATGTTCTGTATATGATTACGTACCTTCCTTTCTTACCATTACTTAGTACTTCCAGACCTTGTGTCAAGTGAAGAATGATCTGTGTATGATTACGTACCTTCCTTTCTTACCATTACTTAGTACTTCCAGACCTTGTGTCAAATGAAGAATGTTCTATATATGATTGCGTACCTTTCTTTCTTACCATTACTTAGTACTTCCAGACCTTGTGTCAAGTGAAGAATGTTCTATATATGATTGCGTACCTTCCTTTCTTACCATTACTTAGTACTTCCAGACCTTGTGTCAAGTGAAGAATGTTCTGTATATGATTACGTACCTTCCTTTCTTACCATTACTTAGTACTTCCAGACCTTGTGTCAAGTGAAGAATGATCTGTATATGATTACGTACCTTCCTTTCTTACCATTACTTAGTACTTCCAGACCTTGTGTCAAGTGGAGAATGTTCTGTATATGTTTACGTACCTTCCTTTCTTACTATAAGTTAGTACTTCCAGACCTTGTGTCAAGTGAAGAATGTTCTGTATATGATTACGTACCTTCCTTTCTTACCTTTACTTAGTACTTCCAGACCTTGTGTCAAGTGAAGAATGTTCTGTATATGATTCCGTACCTTTCTTTCTTACCATTACTTAGTACTTCCAGACCTTGTGTCAAGTGAAGAATGTTCTATATATGATTGCGTACCTTCCCTTCTTAGCATTACTTAGAACTTCCAGACCTAGTGTCAGGTCATGAAAGAATTGTATATGGTTAATCACCATCCTATTTTACCATTGTTTTTTACTTCTAGACCAAGGGTCAGTGATGAACGAACTCTATATGGACAATCACCCTTCATTCTTACTACTGTTTACTACTTCCTCACCTTGTGTCAAGTGATGAAAGAACAGTATATGGACAGTAACAAGATTTTCTTATCATTCTTTGTATTAGTTTATTTTGTGCTTGAGTTGTTGTATAAGTAAGGCTTCTTTAATTTTGCGTTTGTTTATGTTTGTTTCTTTATTTAGTATTTGAGTGTTTTCTATCGTTATGTTGTGTTTGTTTGACTTGCAGTGTTCGAAAACGTGTGAAGGTTACTTTTTGTGTTCTTTAAATCTGGTTTCCATTTTTCTACTTGTTTCTCCAATATAGAAGTCGTGGCAGTTATCACATTGTACTTTATAAATAATGTTGGTGTGGTGTTTGTCAGTGTAGTTTTTACAGAGTATAGACCTCAGTTTTGTGCCTGGTTTTTGAATAAATTTGGTTTTAACTGGAATGTCATATTTTGTTATTAGTTTTTGCCAAATGTTGGTTATTTTTCTGCTTATATGGGGAATATATGGTATGCAGCAGTATATGGTTTCGTGATTTTTTGATTCGTGAGATATATTTACTTTTGTTGGTTGATTTTGCTTTCTGTCTAGGTGTGTGCGTATAATGTTTTCTACGGTTTGTGGAGGAAACTTATTGATGTTGATGAAGTATTGTTTTATTTTATCTAATTCATCGTTAATTTTATCTGGTGAGCATAGTTTTATGGCTGTGTTTATTTGGTTTCTTAGTATGTTGAGATTTTGTTTTGTTTCATGTGCTGAGTCCCAAGGAATGTATAGTCCAGTATGGGTGATTTTTCGGTGGATTTCTGTTTTAAATTGTGTATCGGTTCTTGTAATTTTTAGGTTAAGAAATGATATTTGATTGCTTTCTTTCTGTTCACATGTGAAGTTAATGTTGGGATGTATAGCGTTAATGTGATTGAAAAAATTAAGTATGTGTTCTGTAGATTTGAATCCCACAATCGTGTAGTCTACATATCTGTACCAGTATAGTGGTGGATGTAATGCTGTGTTAATTGTTTGTGTTTCAACTTCTTCTAGCCAATATTTTATGCCACTAGTTGTCTTACCTTAGAGAAGTACTTACTGAGAGTGATCTTGTTGTCTTACCTTACAAAAGTAATTTCTGACAGTAATCTTGTTGTCTTACCTTACAGAAGTAGTTCCTGACAGTAATTTTGCTGTTTCACCTCACAGATGTAGTTTTTGACAGTAATCTTGTTGTATTACCTTACTCAAGTAGTTCCTGACAGAAATATTTGTATTACCTTACACAAGTAGTTCCTGACAGAAATATTTGTATTACCTTACACAAGTAGTTCCTGTCAGTAATCTTGTTGTCTTACCTTACACAAGTATTTTCTGACAGTAATCTTGTTGTATTACCTTACAGAGTAGTTTCTGACAGTAATCTTGTTGTATTACCTTACAGAAGTAGTTTCTGACAGTAATCTTGTTGTATTACCTTACAAAAGTATTTACTGACAGAAATATTTGTATTACCTTACAAAAGTATTTATTGACAGTAATCTTGTTGTATTACCTTACTCAAGTAGTTCCTGACAGAAATATTTGTATTACCTTACACAAGTAGTTCCTGACAGAAATATTTGTATTACCTTACACAAGTAGTTCCTGTCAGTAATCTTGTTGTCTTACCTTACACAAGTATTTTCTGACAGTAATCTTGTTGTATTACCTTACAGAGTAGTTTCTGACAGTAATCTTGTTGTATTACCTTACAGAAGTAGTTTCTGACAGTAAATTTGTTGTATTACCTTACAAAAGTATTTACTGACAGTAATCTTGTTGTATTACCTTACACAAGTAGTTCCTGACAGTAATCTTGTTGTATTACCTTACACAAGTAGTTCCTGACTGTAATCTTGTTGTATTATCTTACAAAAGTATTTACTGACAGTAATCTTGTTGTATTACCTTACACAAGTAGTTTCTGACAGTAATCTTATTGTCTTACCTTACACAAGTATTTACTGACAGTAATCTTGTTGTCTTACCTTACACAAGTATTTACTGACAGTAATTTTGTTGTCTTACCTTACAAAAGTAGTTCCTGACAAAAATCTTGTTGTATTACCTTACAGAAGTAGTTTCTGACAGTAATCTTGTTGTATTACCTTACAAAAGTATTTACTGACAGTAATCTTGTTGTCTTACCTTACAGAAGTAGTTTCTGACAGTAATCTTGTTGTATTACCTTACAGAAGTAGTTTTTGACAGTAATCTTGTTGTATTACCTTACAAAAGTATTTACTGACAGTAATCTTGTTGTCTTATCTTACAGAAGTAGTTTCTGACAGTAATCTTGTTGTCTTACCTTACAGAAGTAGTTTCTGACAGTAATCTTGTTGTATTACCTTACAAAAGTATTTACTGACAGTAATCTTGTTGTCTTACCTTACACAAGTATTTACTGACAGTAATCTTGTTGTATTACCTTACACAAGTAGTTTCTGACAGTAATCTTGTTGTATTACCTTACACAAGTAGTTCAATTCTAGAATATCTGAATAATGTATTATCATATATGAAATGTTTTAGGAATAATATAATTTTTTCTCCCAGATAATATTATTTGATTTTATCAAATGTCACTGATGTCTTCCAAAATCGGTGTGTCAGCCTTTAAAATTAAAGTGATGGCTAATGTCGAATAACAAGGTCCTATTATCATTGTTTATTGTAAAACACAACGGTTTTTAGCCCACCATAGATTAATGAAAATTGAAAATACACCCAGTATACACGGTGTTGTTTCACACCAATGGTAACTGTTTCCCAAACATATAGACTTATCTGAAGCCTAACACTTTTGATTTCCATAAAGATATAAACAATTAGATATGCCTGAAATCTAAAATAGTTTTCTGTCATAACGATATGAACCTAGGTGAAATGTAATAGAGTTGTTTGTCTCAATGAGATAAGCTACTGTAACTGGGTGTATTTAGTTGTAATGATATTAAGAACAAATATTCAATGTTTTATAACAACTCATACGACATGCATTTTGGAGCCCAGATCTTTTTATAAAGTCATATTTTCATCAGTTTTCAGTGTGTTATATGAAGGTCTCCAACAAGTTTGTGTATCACTCAACACATTTCTCTCTTTCCTGCTAAACCTCTAAGAGTTTGATGTTTTTAAAATTAACTTTTATTGTAAGCAGTGCCATACTAGACATGTGTTACACATAACACAAATTGTGCTGGCTTTGATACAAGATTAAAATGTGGTATTTTAAAATCGTTCTTGAAAAAAAAAAATCCAATTTCATGGAGACAACATTTATTATAAAGAAATTCATAAACTTAATATTAATTTGTTTCAAGTAATTAAAAATAACTTACTAAAGTGACAAGAAAATGTAAACTTGTTTCAAGACTCAGTTTAGTTCCACACTGCACTTCTTACTGTACGGGTTCTAATTTCGATTAATTAACCAGCATCAACAAAAGTTCTAATGTTTCCTCACAAATCCTTGAGTTTAGAATTTCTAATTCCATTTCTTTTTAAATATAAAACGAAACCGTATATCTCTCAGTGGCAGGACACGTAGCTTCATGTAACCCTTTTTTTAGTACGTAAGGAAAGTCACAAATTTAGTTTAGAGACCCTGACTTAAGAAACTTCATTACACCGTGTCTTTACTTAATCCTTAAACGAAACTCGTTCTTTGGTGTCGGTTGTAAACACTTTTTTTTTTGTAGACTCGATAAATTATCTGACACGGCCGGTGACAGGCTGTTAAATAGGTCAAAAGCTCATTTGACAAGAGAAGGTTCTGGATCAACTGAATTTTGCGATAAACGGTGTTTGTTTGTTTTTTGTATCTGCTTAGAATCTTGAATACATTATTTGTCTTGATTAACTGTATACTTGTCTCAATAAAACATCCGTTTCCAAGAGTAAAATAGTGTTTCGTTTGTTTGGTAGCTGTTAAGCACAAAGTAGCACAATGAGCTATCTGTGTTGTGGCTACTGCGAGTATCGAAACCCAGTCTTTAGACTGACCGCTGAGCTAATGGGAATAAGAAGTGGATACGTAGAACTGAGATAATACCAATTTTACCATGTTCATTAAAAGAGAAATTAAAAAAGAACGTATTTATGTAATTATTAACTAGTTCTGTCAATATAATTTATTAAAAAGTAAACTTCGAGTCTTAAAATACGTTCTTGCTTTTACTTCGGATTTGTGTTTAAGAGAGGATGAAAAAATATTGTAATTAACATGAAATATGTTATTAAACAAACTTTAGTGTTTTGGAAATTCGAAAGTGTGAAATTAAAGTGATATGTAATTACAATTGAAATAAACATAATGTGCTGAACTAATGTGCATGCCGTCTAGTTTGTGATACAGAATAGCATTGTTTTTACCATACACTCTGACAGTATGTTCGGTCAAATAATCTACAGGTTTATGTAAGTACAATATCATTCATACGCATATCGTCAGAATCAAATACAGTTTTCGAGTTGAACGTCACAGTCATGGCTATCCCCTCTTCTCTACTTTCAGTGTTGTCTTGATCTTTTCATAATTATCTAATTGAGACCGTCCATTAATATCATTGACACACACTTTCCTTCTATTGTTCCTGGTTTAGATAACATTAAATACAGTATTTCCAGGAACATTGTAATATATATCCAAAATATAATTTTCATTCTGTAAACATTCTCAAAACATGCTTTCTTAGTTACATAATATTAAAACTAAACATTATTCAGATATTCTACGAACATCCTGTTCAGTTATGTGATATTCTATCTAAACATTATTCAGACATTCTCAGAACATCCTGTTTAGTTATGTGACATTCTATCTAAACATTATTCCAACATTCTCAGAACATCCTGTTTAGTTATGTGACATTCTATCTAAACATTATTCCAACATTCTCAGAACATCCTGATTAGTTATGTGACATTCTATCTAAACATTATTCAAACATTCTCAGAACATCCTGTTTAGTTATGTGACATTCTATCTAAACATTATTCAAACATTCTCAGAACATCCTGTTTAGTTATGTGATATTCTATCTAAACATTATTCAGACATTCTCAGAATATCCTGTTTAGTTATGTAACATTCTATTTAAACATTATTCAGACATTCTCAGAACATCCTTTTTTGTTATGTGATATTCTATCTAAACATTATTCAGACATTCTCAGAACATCCTGTTTAGTTATGTGACATTCTATCTAAACATTATTCAAACATTCTCAGAATATCCTGTTTAGTTATGTGACATTCTAACTAAATATAATGATGAAAGATCTGTATATGGTCAATCACTTTCCTTTAGTACCATTATTTAGTACTACAATACCTAGTGTCAGGTGATCAAAGAAGAGTATGTGATCAATCACATTTCTTTCTTACAACTGTTTATTACTACCAGACCGAGTGTCAGGTGATGAAAAACTGTATATGGTCAATCAACCTCTTTCTAACCATTGTTTAGTACTTCCAAACCTAGTGTCAAGTGATGACCGAAATCTATATGATCAGTCACCATTCTTTCTTACCACTGTTTACTACTTCCAGACCTAGTGTCAGGTGATAAAGGGACAGTATATGATCAATCAACCTCCTTTCTTACCATTGCTTTGTACTTCCAAACCTAGTGTCAGGTGATAAAAGGACAGTATATGATCAATCTATCTCCTTTCCAACTATTGTTTTGTACTTCCAGACCTAGTGTCAGGTGATAAAAGGACAGTATATGATCAATCACCATTCTTTCTTACCATTGTTTTGTACTTCCAGACCTAGTGTCAGGTGATAAAAGGACAGTATATGATCAATCAATCTCCTTTCTTACCACTGTTTACTACTTCCAGACCTAGTGTCAGGTGATAAAAGGACAGTATACGATCAATCAACCTCCTTTCTTACCATTGTTTTGTACTTTCAGACCTAGTGTCAGGTGATAAAAGGACAGTATATGATCAATCAACCTCCTTTCTTACCACTGTTTACTACTTCCAGACCTAGTGTCAGGTGATAAAAGGACAGTATACGATCAATCTATCTCCTTTCTAACCATTGTTTTGTACTTCCAGACCTAGTGTCGGGTGATAAAAGGACAGTATATGATCAATCACCATTCTTTCTTACCATTGTTTTGTACTTCAAGACCTAGTGTCAGGTGATAAAAGGACAGTATATGATCAATCAACCTCCTTTCTTACCACTGTTTACTACTTCCAGACCTAGTGTCAGGTGATAAAAGGACAGTATACGATCAATCTATCTCCTTTCTAACCATTGTTTTGTACTTCCAGACCTAGTGTCAGGTGATAAAAGGACAGTATATGATCAATCACCATTCTTTCTTACCACTGTTTACTACTTCCAGACCTAGTGTCAGGTGATAAAAGGACAGTATACGATCAATCAACCTCCTTTCTTACCATTGTTTTGTACTTCCAGACCTAGTGTCAGGTGATAAAAGGACAGTATATGATCAATCAACCTCCTTTCTTACCACTGTTTACTACTTCCAGACCTAGTGTCAGGTGATAAAAGGACAGTATACGATCAATCAACCTCCTTTCTTACCATTGTTTTGTACTTCCAGACCTAGTGTCAGGTGGTAAAAGGACAGTATATGATCAATCAATCTCCTTTCTTACCATTGTTTTGTACTTCCAGACCTAGTGTCAGGTGATAAAAGGACAGTATATGATCAGTCAATCTCCTTTCTTACCATTGTTTTGTACTTCCAGACCTAGTGTCAGGTGATAAAAGGACAGTATATGATTAATCAACCTCCTTTCTTACCATTGTTTACTACTTCCAGACCTAGTGTCAGGTGATAAAAGGACAGTATATGATCAGTCACCATTTTTCTTACCATTGTTTTGTACTTCTAGACCTAGTGTCATGTGATAAAAGGACAGTATATGATCAATCAACCTCCTTTCTTACCATTGTTTTGTACTTCTAAGCCTAGTGTCAGGTGATAAAAGGACAGTATATGATCAGTCACCATTCTTTCTTACCATTGTTTTGTACTTCCAGACCTAGTGTCAGGTGATAAAAGGACAGTATACGATCAATCTATCTCCTTTCTAACCATTGTTTTGTACTTCCAGACCTAGTGTCAGGTGATAAAAGGACAGTATATGATCAATCACCATTCTTTCTTACCACTGTTTACTACTTCCAGACCTAGTGTCAGGTGATAAAAGGACAGTATACGATCAATCAGCCTCCTTTCTTACCATTGTTTTGTACTTCCAGACCTAGTGTCAGGTGATAAAAGGACAGTATATGATCAATCAACCTCCTTTCTTACCATTGTTTATTACCTCTAGGCCTTGTTTACTTAAGAACAAATACCAATATCTTGCAGTTTACTTAAGAATAAATACAAGTATTTTAGAGTTTACTTAAGAACGAATGCCAATATAATTCAGATTTCTTAAGAATTAATACCAACATATTAGAGTTTTCTTAAGAATTATTACCAACATCCTAGCATTTAATTAAGATCAAATACCGATACCTTAGAATTAACTCAAGATGAATACCAATATCTTAAAGTTTACGTAAGAACAAATACCAATATTTTTGAGATTACTTAAGAATAAATAGAATATCTTAGAGTATACGTAAGACGAAAACCAATATCTTAAGGTTTACTTAAGAACAAATACAAATATGGCAGAATTTACTTTCGAACAAATATCAATATGTTACAACTTACTTACGAACAGTTAAAAATATCTTAGAGATTACTTAGAACGAATACCAAAATCATAGAACTTAAGAACAATTCAAAATATCGTAGAGTTTACTTAAGGAGAAATACCGATATTTAAGTTTATTTAAGAACAATTATCAATGTTTTAGTTTATTTAAGAACAATTATCAATATCTTAGTTTATTTAAGAACAAGTATCAATATGTTAGAGTTTATTTAAAAACAAGTATCAATATGTTAGAGTTTATTTAAGAACAAATACCAATAAGTTATAGTTTAGTTATGAACAAATACCAATATTTTGGTTTACTTAAGAACAAATACCATAATCTCAGAGACAACGAAAAGAAAATACGTAGGAATAGTTGAACGAACGATTGTATTGACTAACAGTACATTCTGGGACCATGAAGTTATATTCATAATTAATATTAATATTCACAGAAAGAATATTGCGTTTCAATGTCACATAACTAAACAGGATATTCTGAGAATGTCTGAATAATGTTTAGTTAGAATGTCACATAACTAAACAGGATATTCTGAGAATGTCTGAATAATGTTTAGCTAGAATGTCACATAACTAAACAGGATATTCTGAGAATGTCTGAATAATGTTTAAATAGAATGTTACATAACTAAACAGGATATTCTGAGAATGTCTGAATAATGTTTAGATAAAATGTCACATAACTAAACTGAATATTCTGAGAATGTCTGAATAATGTTTAGATAGATTGTCACATAACTAAACAGGATATTCTGAGAATGTCTGAATTATATTAGCTGGAAGAAAAAATTTAATTATTCCAAAAACATTTCATATATGATAATACATTATTCAGATATTCTAGAACTGAACTACTTGTGTAAGGTAATACAACAAGATTACTGTCAGGAACTACTTGTATGAGGTAATACAACACTATTACTGTCAGGAACTACATGTGTAAGGTAATAGAAGAAGATTTCTGTCACCAAATCTGATACATTCCTCTGTTGAACTACTAAACAGTTTCTCAAGCCATAACACCATAGGCTTCTGCAAATCTGACACAGTCCTCTTTTAAACTACTAAATAGTTCCTTAGGTCATTAGACCATAGACTTCTGCAAGTCTGGCACAGTCCTCTGTTAAACTACAAAATAGTTCTTTACGTCATAAGACCATAGGTTTCTGCAAGTCTGTCACAGTCCTATGTTGAACTACTAAACAGTTTCATAGTTCATAACACCATAAGCTTCTATAAGTCTGGAACAATCCTCTCTTAAAATACTAAACAGTTCCTTAAGTCATAAGACCATAGGGTCCTGCAACTCTGGCACAGTTCTCTGTTAAACTACGAAACAGTTAATTAGGTCTTAAGACAAAAGGTTCTTGCAAATCTGGCACAGTCCACTGTTGAACTACTAAACCATAGGCTTCTGCACGTCTGGCACAGTCTTCTCTTAAACTACTAAACAGTTCCTTAAGTCAAAAGACCATAGGCTCCTGAAAATCTGGCACAGTCCTCTGTTGAAATACTAAACAGTTTATTAGGTCATAACACCATAGTCTTCTGCAAGTCTGGCACAGGTTTCTGTTAAACTAAAAAAAGAGTTTTTTAGGTCATGAGACCATAGGCTTCTGTAAGTCTGGCACAATCCTCTGTTAAACTGAAAAAGAGTTTTTTAGGTCATGAGACCATACGCTTCTGTAAGTCTGACACAATCCTCTGTTAAACTACTAAACAGTTTCTCAGTTCATAACACCATAGGCTTCGATAAGACTGGAACAATCCTCTGTTAATATACTAAACAGTTCCTTAAGTCATAAGACCATAGGGTCCTGTAAACCTGGCAAAGTTCTCTATTAAACTACTAAAGAGTTATTTAGGTCTTAACACTATAAGTTCTTGCTAGTCTGGAACAGTTTTGTGTTAAACAGTAAAACAAATCCTTAGGTCATAAGACCATAAAATCATGCATGTTTCGCACAATTTTCTGTTAAATTACTAAACAGTTATTTAGATTATAAGACCATACGCTCTTGCAAATCTGGTACAGTCCTCTGTTGAACTACTAAACAGTTTCTTAGTTCATAACACCATTGGCTTCCATAATTGTGGAACAATCCTCTATTAAACAACTAAACAACTCCTTAGGTCATAAGACCATAGGACACTGGAAGTTTGGCACAGTTCTCTGTTAAACTACTAAACAGATCCTTAAGTCATTATTCCAAAGGTTCTTGAAAGTCTGGCACAGTTCTCTGTTAAACAACTAAACAACTCCTTAGGTCATAAAATTCATAGGCTCATGCATGTTTCGCACAATTCTCTGTTAAACTACTAAACAGTTATTTAGGTCATGAGACCATAGGCTCTTGCAAATCTGGTATAGTCCTCTGTTAAACTACTAAACAGTTTATTAGGTCAAAAGAAACTATTGTCTTGGAAGTCTGGCAAAGTCCTCTGTTAAACTACAAAACAGAACCTTTGGTCATAAATCAATAGGCTTCTGGAAATTTCTCACAGTTCTCTACTAAACTACTAAACAGTTCCTTAGGTCATAAGATCATATGTTCCTGCAAGTCTGGCACAGTCATCTATTAAACTACTAAACAGTTCTTTAGGTCATAAGACCATAAGCTTCTGCAAATCTGCCATAGTCCTCTGTTAAACTACTAAACAGTTTCTTAGGTCATAACACCATAGTCTTCTGCAAGTCTGGCACAATTTTCTGTTAAACTACTTAACAACTCCTTACGGCACAAAACCATAAGCTCATGCATGTATCGCACAATTCTCTCTTAAACTAATAAACAGTTCATTAGGTCATAAGACCATAGGCTCCTGCAAATCTGGCACAGTCCTCTGTTGAACTACTAAACAGTTTCTTAGTTCATAACACCATTGGCTTCCATAATTGTGGAACAATCCTCTATTAAACAACTAAACAACTCCTTAGGTCATAAGACCATAGGACACTGGAAGTTTGGCACAGTTCTCTGTTAAACTACTAAACAGATCCTTAAGTCATTATTCCAAAGGTTCTTGAAAGTCTGGCACAGTTCTCTGTTAAACAACTAAACAACTCCTTAGGTCATAAAATTCATAGGCTCATGCATGTTTCGCACAATTCTCTGTTAAACTACTAAACAGTTATTTAGGTCATGAGACCATAGGCTCTTGCAAATCTGGTATAGTCCTCTGTTAAACTACTAAACAGTTTATTAGGTCAAAAGAAACTATTGTCTTGGAAGTCTGGCAAAGTCCTCTGTTAAACTACGAAACAGAACCTTTGGTCATAAATCAATAGGCTTCTGGAAATTTCTCACAGTTCTCTACTGAACTACTAAACAGTTCCTTAGGTCATAAGATCATATGTTCCTGCAAGTCTGGCACAGTCATCTATTAAACTACTAAACAGTTCTTTAGGTCATAAGACCATAAGCTTCTGCAAATCTGCCATAGTCCTCTGTTAAACTACTAAACAGTTTCTTAGGTCATAACACCATAGTCTTCTGCAAGTCTGGCACAATTTTCTGTTAAACTACTTAACAACTCCTTACGTCACAAAACCATAAGCTCATGCATGTATCGCACAATTCTCTCTTAAACTAATAAACAGTTCATTAGGTCATAAGACCATAGGCTCCTGCAAATCTGGCACAGTCCTCTGTTGAACTTCTAAACAGTTTCTTAGTTCATAACACCACAAGCTCCTATAATACTGGAACAATCCCCTCTTAAACTACTAAACAGTTTCTTAGGTCATAAGACCAGAGGCTTCTGCAAGTCTGGCACAATCCTCTGTTAAACTACTAAACAACTCCTTAGATCATAAGACCATAGGCTCCTGCAAATCTGGCACAGTTCTCTGTTAAACTACTAAATAGTTCCTTAGGTCATAAGACCATAGGTTTCTGCATGGACATTAATAGTGGGATAGGTATTATGTTGAAACACTTAGCAGTGGAATGGGCATTAAAAGTCAGACAGGTATTATATTGAAACACTTAGCAGTGGAATGGGCATTAAAAGTGAGACAGGTGTTATGTTGAAACACTTAGCAGTAGAATGGGCATTAAAAGTGAGACAGGTATTATGTTGAAACACTTAGCAGTGGAATGGACATTAAAAGTGAGACAGGTGTTATGTCGAAACACTTAGCAGTGGAATGGGCATTGAGACAAGTATTATGTTGAAACACTTAGCAGTGGAATTGGCATTAAAAGTGAGACAGGTATTATGTTGAAACACTTAGCAGTGGAATGAGCATTGAGACAAGAATTATGTTGAAACACTTAGCAGTAGAATGGGCATTAAAAGTGAGACAGGTATTATGTTGAAACACTTATTAGTGGAATGGACATTAAAAGTGAGACAGGTATTATGTTGAAACACTTAATAGTGGAATGGGCATTAAAAGTGAGACAGGTATTATGTTGAAACACTTAGCAGTGGAACAGGCATTAAAAGTGAGACAGGTGTTATGTTGAAACACTTAATAGTGGAATGGACATTAAAAGTGAGACAGGTGTTATGTTGAAACACTTAGCAGTAGAATGGGCATTAAAAGTGAGACAGGTATTATGTTGAAACACTTAGCAGTGGAATGGACATTAAAAGTGAGACAGGTGTTATGTTGAAACACTTAATAGTGGAATGGACATTAAAAGTGAGACAGGTGTTATGTTGAAACACTTAGCAGTAGAATGGGCATTAAAAGTGAGACAGGTATTATGTTGAAACACTTAATAGTGGAATGGGCATTAAAAGTGAGACAGGTGTTATGTTGAAACACTTAATAGTGGAATGGACATTAAAAGTGAGACAGGTGTTATGTTGAAACACTCAACAGTGGAATAGGCATTAGACATGAGGTATTTCTCACATTATAATGACTGTGAAGGAGGTGTCTTGAACATTTCCAAACGATAGTGTTTTCAGTATATATAAATATAATCTAAGCTTTATATCGTAGAAGATTGTCACGCTTACAACTTATTTCAATCAGAATCTGATTCATTATGTCAAACCGCGTGCGCGAACAATCCAATTAGCCCATTGAACTGAAATATCTTCGTGTAGGTTTTAAAACATTAGTTCATTCTGTATAATAGTTAGATAAACAATGTAAAGAAGATTTATGAAGTGAGGTTTGAAAACATAGGATCCATCACTACCTTGTGAAACCTAATGTGAAATAGATGAATACAGTAGTTTGATATCTTTAGAAAAAGTTCATGTGTAAAAAAAACGGACAGTTTATCTTAAACTGACAGTCCAGCTTAAAGCAAATATTCTTTTGTTTTGAAATTCGCACAAAGCTACACGAGGGCTCTCCACCCTAGCCGTCCTGATGAAGACAGCCATTCATCATCACCCACGGTTTAGACTCTTGAGCTACTCTTTGGCCAACGAATACTGTGACTGACCATCAAATTATAATTCCCCTACATCTGAAAGGGCAAGCATGTTTCGTTGGACGGGGATCCGAGCCCACGATCCTCAGATTGCGAGTGAAGCGTTTCAATCATCTGGCCATGCCGGGCCTCCTGAAGAAACACCAAATAATCCAAACAGCGTAACTCTAAACGTGTAATTCACCAAACCGAACTATCAAAGTCGGCGAGGCTCGATGGGTCACGTTCTGGAAGTCCGTTCTCCAGTGAAAGTCCCCCAAACACTTTTTCGTGTTCTCAGATTTTACATCATGCTGATTAAATATCTGTCTTATTGTAAATAACATTAAGACTTTATGTTAAACCTATGAGGCTAACTCTCGGAGTAAATGGTGTGTTGGTTTCTCTGTATCTAATAACTGCTACAACTTATTTAGTAGGTGTTGTAACTTTCGGAGTGTGTGAGAAAGGAATGTAACTGAGATTAGAGTGTCCTCTATTGACTAATAGAACAATTAATGTCGAAATGTGCACGTTATTTAGATGCTTCATTTTGAAGTACATGTTAAAAACAAGCAGATGTATGTTTTTTGTTTTTCTCTTTCTTCAGTTTTAATTACTAACAATTATTTTTAATGGATAAAACTTTAAGTCAATTGTTTATATTAGGTAGGTTTTTTAATACTGAGAATTACCCAAGTGCTCTGGCATTCTTTGACCCCCCAAAATAGTTGTGGCATTCAACTTAGCCTTCTGTAACTTAGTAGTAAACTCTAACTTGGGGTTTGACCCCTATAATAGTGACATAATAAATAACCTATTTTCTCGTTTAGTTATTAAAACAAGAGTTCGGTGAAAGAAGAAAAACACTTTGTGGGCTTGAGGAATTACTTCTGTCTTATCAACATAAAATATACTTCACATTTAAAGATGACAACTTTAACTGGTACGTGAAGTTTTCTAAAAATCCGATTAATCAATTATTGTGGATATTTAACGCATTACCTCTTGCCTCAACAG
Organism: Tachypleus tridentatus; assembly: GCF_004210375.1. Classification (NCBI taxonomy): domain Eukaryota; kingdom Metazoa; phylum Arthropoda; class Merostomata; order Xiphosura; family Limulidae; genus Tachypleus; species Tachypleus tridentatus. The sequence goes on from NC_134828.1 coordinate 117,727,517, forward strand.
TAGGTTTAAACTTGAAACTCATGTGAGATATTAAAGGCTTTGTAACAACCCTTATTGTGTGTGTGTTTTCATATAGCAAAGCCATTTCAGGCTATCTGCTGAGTCCACCGAGGTGAATCGAACCATGGATTTTATAGCTGTAAATCCCTAGACTTACCGCTGTACCAGCGGGTGACTTATTGTGTGTCCTGCATCCAATGCGGATGACATATTGTGTATCGTACATTCAAAGCGGGTAACGTATTGTGTATCCTGCATCCAATTTTTATGACAGTTTTTAGATTCGGTCGTGTGTAGGTTGTTTAGTTTATAGCTTCAAGCATACCGTTGTATCCTGAAAGTTATAACTAAGTGGTTCCTATATACATACTTTGATTGAAAATCTGTCTGAAGTACATGGTTCGAATCATGAGTAATGTTAGCATATACTTAAAGAAAATTGTCGAATTTCTACTGATTATTTTATTGAAATTATTTCGGAGATTGTATTTTGGTAGAATATTTATGTAGATTCCCTCAGGAAAACGTCTTTCATCTCCAACATGATCCACAGATAACAATATTGTATACTATGTATTTGTAACACACAAACGAAGACAAATACATTTTCATATTGAATGTTTTTCTCAGGCTTGAGATTACATTATTAAAACTTTGAAGCTTTAATAAATTTAATGCTTTCTTCCATATAAACAGAATAATAAAACAGGGCATATGATAAGTTGAAATGGCGCCATCTATGGTAAAACTTAGCGGATTCTTTATTTGGTGTTTGCTCTGTGTGATGTCAAATATCACGAGATATATGGGATTCTATGCAGTAGTTCCATTTGAAGGAAATCTACAACTGAGAAATTAGACCATTTACTTAATTAATTAGGACTGGGCCTTTTTGATCAAGAACTTTACTACTTAGAATCAATAGTCAACTTCATTTTTACCCTAACACTCTGTCTAAAGAAACACAAGCTGTTTTACTTACAATCAGTGAACTTTTCAGGTATACTTCACTGTTTCTGTTTAAGTTTAATGCAAGTGTCATCACTTAGATAGTTTATAACGTGAGCTAGTTTTAGAAGTTATAGCGAAGTTATAGTTTAACGTAGGTTGTTTTGTATTTTTTTTTACATAACTGTTTACGAATCATACGCCGTGTAGTTCAATAGTTATGAAAGGGTGATTCTTATGTTACTGAGTCATGTTGCTAGAATTTTTTGGGTTTTTCTCTTTGTTTTTGAATCAATTTTATAGTATCATAATATCTAGTAGAATGTGAAACGATCTAGACCTTTGTTAGGATATAAATACAAGATAGAACGAGACTCCGCAAATGATATTTTAGCCATAAGAAACGTATAGTGGTGATTTAAATTATCACAGTTATGTTGTACTAACAGAGTATCAGGAATAAATTATCTTGTCATTTGTGTTCTAAAACAATTGAAACAGCATATGTAACTTTCAAAAAATAAAACAGTTATTCAAATATTTCAATACAACTGTGGTAACCAACATTTGTAGGGTGATGTTTAAATGAAATTACTACAAACTATGCACCTCAGAACAGCTGGTATGGGTTAAGAAAAACTGAAGACGACCTAGAAAGGTCAAAACATTCTTCTCTCCTTATCAATTAAAGTGTTAATACCAATACCAGCCGTTCTGAGATACACTTTTATTTCAAGCGGGTTTTTCATCATCAAGTATTAAAGACTATATTGTCATAACAAGATACAGAGAATAATTCCTTTTGTCAAATTCTGTGAGCTTTGATTAAAATGATACAGTTATGTAAAGCTCTGAATACAACTGTGATAACCAACTGTGCACTCAATATTTTATTTAGTATTATTGTATCGTAATATCTAGTAGTCTATAAAATGTTTTAGACCTCTGTCGGGGTATAAATACACGTTGGAAATTTGTTCAAAAGATAGAACTAATTGCGTATTGTAAATTTACTCATAAAGAACATATAGTAGCGATTGTTAATGTGAAATTATCACAGATTGCATTGTAATAACAGAATAGAGAAAAAGTAAGTTCTCTTATCAATTTTGTTCTGAAGTAATTGAACCAGACAGTGTGGACTTTCACGAGAAGGTGACATTTATTTAAAGCTGAAGATACAACTGTGGTAGCAAACAGCTATAGTGATGATTTAAAGTGTAGTTATCACATACTTTATTGTGAAAATAGAACAAAAATAACAATTTATCTGGTCAAGTTTTCTTACAAAGCTACTGAAACAACCTGTGTGAACTTTCACGAAAAGAAAACAATTATGTAAAGCTTTGGATAAAAAAACAAACAGTGCAATAAATATATGTTTTTCACTTGTTTCATATGTCATTTCAAACTAAGTTTACTGTGTGCTGTTTATTTATTGTTAAAATTTATCGCCAAAAAGTTACAGACACCTGGTACAAACAGTTTGGCCAAATATATAATCATCTAACACAGGGGTGTGCAACAGGCGGCCCGCCAAGCCATTTAGTGTGGCCCTAGTTGTTGTAATCTAACCATGTGGCCTGATCTGTAATCCAACGCAAATGGAATATTTTTAAAAGCATCGATCCTACGGGATTCCCAGGCTTCGACTCGACAAACTTCTAAAATTATCTTTGCTAGAGAGGAGCAGGCCGAATTCGATTGGTCGGCCTCCTTAGGGCATGAATAGATGACGTGCACTAGCACTATTGTCTACGACTCAACGTCATGTCCTAAACCTCGCCTTCGCCCGCTGGCGACAATTTTCCCTAACCTCTGCTGTCCGTCATTCATTATTGGTGAAAATTTTATTACCTTTTACAGTTACTACAAGAGATTGAAGGTAAATTGATTATTATTTAGCATATTGTTGTGACTTTACTGAATTTATTAAAATTTTTGCTTTCAGATGCATCTGATTCTATGTACAGTGTGACCTCGTTATTCGCGGGGGTTACGTTCTTTACCCTCCCGCGAATAGCGAAAACCGCGAATATTGGATGCAGTTTTAAAACGTATATGTATGCGATTATATACTATATGAAATGCTTCCCAAACACTAATGATACTTATACTCATTGATGCAGTAATAATGTAGCAATATTGCATACTGTTATGTATTTCACTAAATTGTACCGTGCGTTACCAGGCTGTGCTTTGCCGTTTGCGTTGTTGGGGAAGCTGAGGCAGTCAGCCAATAGCAGTCAATCTTGTTTGGTGAAGACGACAATTGATAAAACGGCTTGATTGAGTAAATACAACAGAAATCTCCTAAAAGCCCTTTCAGTCTCTGTGACCTACAAAAACGCAGTTCGCGCATAACCCGCGAATATGCGGGGCCGCGAATGGCGAACCGCGAATAGGCGAGGTCACACTGTATTTTGCTATTCTCAATTAATTTAAGTACCGGAAGGCTATGATCGGGATGCCAATTTAGAAACATGTGTTTCTGTCCATAAGAGGTTCCATGTGTAAATAAATTCTATGTTTTTTCTACTTTGCTATTTTCGTGAGAATAATTTTTGTTTTGATTTCAGGGCTAGTAAAATGTCAGCAGTTAAGAAACGAAAATTGATGATGAGGGAAGGTTATTCAACAGTGAATGGTGCACAAAATATCTTGTTGTCCCACATGATCAACGTGTTGTCTGCCTCGTCTGTCAAACTACAATTGCAGTCATGAAAGAGTACAATATTAAGCGACATTACGCAACTAAGCACTCCTCCCAGTTTGATGAAATTGTTGGTCAGGCACGAAAGGACAAAATTGAACATTTAAAACATCCATTGAAAAGCAACAAGGTGTTTTACCACTTTCAAGAAAAATTCAGAACTGGTGACAAAACTGAGTTTTAAGCTTTGTGAATGTATGGCAGAAAAGGGAAAGCCTTTCAGTGATGGAGAATTTATTAAAAATTGTTTAACAATATTCACAGAATATGCATGTCCAGAGAAAAATAGTTGGTGGAGCAAACTAGCCTTTCCGCTTTACTGTCTCACGCAGGACAAAAGATCTTTCAGAGGACATCAAAGAAACTTTGAAAAAGAGATTGAATTCGTGTAAAGCTTTCAGTCTGGCTTTGGATGAAAGCACTGATATCAATGACACATCCCAGCTTGTCATTTTCATCAGAGCTGTTACTGCAGGCTTTGATGTTTTCGAAGAGTTTTTAGATATGGCAAGCCTTTCCTCCACAACCACAGGACAGGATATTTGTGAACAAGTGCTTAAGGTTGTAGAAAAGTTTGAACTGAATCCTTATAAATTATGTGGTGTTACAACAGATGGTGCTCCTTCCATGACAGGTAGGACAAATGGATTCACCAAGAAATTTCTAACTGCAATTGGAGCACAAGACGTAGTTGTAAGCCATTGCATTATTCACCAAGAGAGCTTGTGCACCAAAGTTCTGGATTTTGCAGAAGTCATGAAAAATGTCGTCCAATGCGTAAATTATATTCGAACACGAAGATTAAATCATCGACAATTTAAAACTTTTTAAAACTGGACAGTGAGTATTCAGATGTTTTGTACTTCTCTGCTGTACGTTGGCTTAGTAGAGCTGCTACTTTGAAGAGATTCTGGAATCTGCGAGAGGAGATTAAGTTCTTCATGGAGAGCAAACGTCAGAATGTGGACTTCTTGAGCAATGAGAACTGGCTGAATGACTTAGCATTCCTCACAGACATTACACAGCATCTGTCTGATTTAAACTTAAAACTACAAGGGAAAAGTCAACTTGTGAATAAGTTGTTTGAGCATATTTGTGCTTTTGAGAAGAAATTGGAACTTTTCCAGGTTCAGTTGAGAAGAGCCATATTGACCCATTTTACATGTCTTGCAACCAGGAAACTGGAATTTCCTAATCTGGATTGCACCAAATATGGAACCAGTGTACAAAAGCTGCGTGATGAGTTTGCAAACAGATTTCCAGATTTCAGACAAACTGAAATTAGATTGAAATTGTTCGCTCAACCTTTTGATTTGGCAGTGGAAGACAGTCCTGATGATTGCCAAATGGAACTCATTGAACTGCAGGCTGACATGGACACTAAAAGGAAATTCTCTGAAAACAGTTTGCTAGACTTTTACAAACTCTGTGTACGTGAAAAGTTTCCCAATTTGTCCCGTCATGCACAAAGAATTGCCTCCCTTTTTGGTAGCACCTACTGCTGTGAGCAATTTTTCTCCAATATGAAGTTCATCAAAACCAAATGTAGAAATCAGCTGACTGATGAACATTTGACCAGTCAGTTAAGAGTGGCAACCACTTCTGTCAAAGCTGATATTGACAAGCTCTGCAAGGACTCTAAATTTCAAGTGTCGCACTAAAATGATCACTCATGCAAAAATATAAAATATTATTGCTTGCATTTTGAGAATTTTTTTAATTTATTGTGCATGTACACGAACAAGCTTGTTTTTTAAGTGGCCCCGCTTGATTGATGAAGTTGATTATATGGCCCACCGACGAAAAATGTTGCACACCCCTGATCTAACAGAACTTAATCTCCACACATAATATACTGTATATAAAAGCACGAGCTGCTTTACTTACAACCAGTAGATCAATCCAATTCAATCATCTTCTGCATCTATAATATTATATGTACAGAAGCACAAGCTGTTTTATTTAGAACTAGTAGACTGAACCAGTTTAATCTTTGTCTACACCTATAATATTATGTATATAAAAGCACAAGCTCTTTTAATTAGAACTAGTAGACTGAACTAGTTTAATCTTTGTCTACACATATAATATTATATATAGAGAAGCACAAGCTGTTTTATTTAAAACTAGTGAACTGATCTAGTTTAATCTTTGTCCACATCTATAATATTATGTATATAGAAGCACAAGCTGTTTCATTTAGAACTAGTGAATTGATCTAGTTTAATCTTTGTCTACACCTATAATATTATGTGAATAGAAGCACAAATTGATTTAATAAGAACTAATGTACTGATCTAGTTTAATCTTTGTCTACACCTATAATATTATGTATATAGAAGCACAAGTTGTTTTATTCAGAACTAGTGAATTGATCTAGTTTAATCTTTGTCTACACCTATAATATTATGTATATAGAAGCACAAGCTGTTTTATTTAGAACTAGTGAACTGATCTAGTTTAATCTTTGTCTACACCTATAATATTATGTATATAGAAGCACAATCTGTTTTATTTAGAACTAGTGGATTGATCTAGTTTAATTTTTGTCTACACCTATAATATTATGTATATAGAAGCACAAGCTGTTTTATTTAGAACTAGTGAACTGATCTAGTTTAATCTTTGTCTACACCTATAATATTATGTATATAGAAGCACAAGCTGTTTTATTTAGAACTAGTGGACTGATCTAGTTTAATCTTTGTCTACACCTATAATATTATGTATATAGAAGCACAAGCTGTTTTATTTAGAACTAGTGAACTGATCTAGTTTAATCTTTGTCTACACCTATAATATTATGTATATAGAAGCACAAGCTTTTTTATTTAGAACTAGTTGAATGATCTAGTTTAATCTTTGTCTACACCTATAATATTATGTATATAGAAGCACAAGCTGTTTTATTTAGAACTAGTGGACTGATCTAGTTTAATCTTTGTCTACACCTATAATATTATGTATATAGAAGCACAAATTGTTTTATTTAGAACTAGTGGACTGATCTAGTTTAATCTTTGTCTACACCTATAATATTATGTATATGGAAGCACAAGTTGTTTTATTTAGAACTATTGGACTGATCTAGTTTAATCTTTGTCTACACCTATAATATTATGTAAATAAAAGCACAGCTTGTTTTATTTAGAACTATTGGACTGATCTAGTTTAATTTTTGTCTACATCTATAATATCATGTATATAGAAGCACAAGTTGTTTTATTTAGAACTAGTGAACTGATCTAGTTTAATCTTTGTCTACACCTATAATATTATGTATATAGAAGCACAAGCTGTTTTATTTAGAACTAGTGAACTGATCTAGTTTAATCTTTGTCTACACCTATAATATTATGTATATAGAAGCACAAGCTGTTTTATTTAGAACTAGTGAACTGATCTAGTTTAATCTTTGTCTACACCTATAATATTATGTATATAGAAGCACAAGTTGTTTTATTTAGAACTAGTGGACTGATCTAGTTTAATCTTTGTCTACACCTATAATATTATGTATATAGAAGCACAAGCTGTTTTATTTAGAACTAGTGAACTGATCTAGTTTAATCTTTGTCTACACCTATAATATTATGTATATAGAAGCACAAGCTGTTTTATTTAGAACTAGTGAACTGATCTAGTTTAATCTTTGTCTACACCTATAATATTATGTATATAGAAGCACAAGCTGTTTTATTTAGAACTAGTGATCTAGTTTAATATTTGACTATACCTATAATATTATGTATACAGAAACACAAGCTTTTTTATTTAGAACTAGTGGACTGATCTGGTTTAATTTTTGTCTACACTTATAATATTATGTATATAGTTTAAGCACAAGCTGTTTTAATTAGAACTAGTAGACTGAACTAGTTTAATCTTTGTCTACACATATAATATTATATATATAGAAGCACAAGCTGTTTTATTTAGAACTAGTGAACTGATCTAGTTTAATCTTTGTCTACACCTATAATATTATGTATATAGAAGCACAAGCTGTTTTATTTAGAACTAGTGGACTGATCTAGTTTAATCTTTGTCTACACCTATAATATTATGTATATATATAGAAGCACAATCTTTGTTTTATTTAGAACTAGTGTTTTATTTAGAACTGATCTAGTTTAATCTTTGTCTACACCTATAATATTATGTATATAGAAGCACAAGCTGTTTTATTTAGAACTAGTGGACTGATCTAGTTTAATCTTTGTCTACACCTATTATATTATTTATATAGAAGCACAAGCTGTTTTATTTTGAACTAGTGATCTAGTTTAATCTTTGTCTACACCTATAATATTATGTATATAGAAGCACAAGCTGTTTTATTTAGAACTAGTGAACTGATCTAGTTTAATCTTTGTCTACACCTATAATATTATGTATATAGAAGCACAAGCTGTTTTATTTAGAACTAGTGGACTGATCTAGTTTAATCTTTGTCTACACCTATAATATTATGTATATAGAAGCACAAGCTGTTTTATTTAGAACTAGTGGACTGATCTAGTTTAATCTTTGTCTACACCTATAATATTATGTATATAGAAGCACAAGCTGTTTTATTTAGAACTAGTGGACTGATCTAGTTTAATCTTTGTCTACACCTATAATATTATGTATATAGAAGCACAAGTTGTTTTATTTAGAACTAGTGGACTGATCTAGTTTAATCTTTGTCTACACCTATAATATTATGTATATAGAAGCACAAGTTGTTTTATTTAGAACTAGTGGACTGATCTAGTTTAATCTTTGTCTACACCTATAATATTATGTATATAGAAGCACAAGTTGTTTTATTTAGAACTAGTGGACTGATCTAGTTTAATCTTTGTCTACACCTATAATATTATATATAGAAGCACAAGCTGTTTTATTTAGAACTAGTGAACTGATCTAGTTTAATCTTTGTCTACACCTATAATATTATGTATATAGAAGCACAAGCTGTTTTATTTAGAACTAGTGAACTGATCTAGTTTAATCTTTGTCTACACCTATAATATTATGTATATAGAAGCACAAGCTGTTTTATTTAGAACTAGTGACTGATCTAGTTTCTTTGTCTACACTATAATATTATGTATATAGAAGCACAAGCTGTTTTATTTAGAACTAGTACTGATCTAGTTTAATCTTTGTCTCTACCTATAATATATATATATAGAAGCACAAGCTGTTTTATTTAGAACTAGTGAACTGATCTAGTTTAATCTTTGTCTACACCTATAATATTATGTATATAGAAGCACAAGCTGTTTTATTTAGAACTAGTGGACTGATCTAGTTTAATCTTTGTCTACACCTATAATATTATGTATATAGAAGCACAAGCTGTTTTATTTAGAACTAGTGGACTGATCTAGTTTAATCTTTGTCTACACCTATAATATTATGTATATAGAAGCACAAGCTGTTTTATTTAGAACTAGTGGACTGATCTAGTTTAATCTTTGTCTACACCTATAATATTATGTATATAGAAGCACAAGCTGTTTTATTTAGAACTAGTGGACTGATCTAGTTTAATCTTTGTCTACACCTATAATATTATGTATATAGAAGCACAAGCTGTTTTATTTAGAACTAGTGGACTGATCTAGTTTAATCTTTGTCTACACCTATAATATTATGTATATAGAAGCACAAGCTGTTTTATTTAGAACTAGTGGACTGATCTAGTTTAATCTTTGTCTACACCTATAATATTATGTATATAGAAGCACAAGCTGTTTTATTTAGAACTAGTGAACTGATCTAGTTTAATCTTTGTCTACACCTATAATATTATGTATATAGAAGCACAAGCTGTTTTATTTAGAACTAGTGAACTGATCTAGTTTAATCTTTGTCTACACCTATAATATTATGTATATAGAAGCACAAGCTGTTTTATTTAGAACTAGTGAACTGATCTAGTTTAATCTTTGTCTACACCTATAATATTATGTATATAGAAGCACAAGCTGTTTTATTTAGAACTAGTGGACTGATCTAGTTTAATCTTTGTCTACACCTATAATATTATGTATATAGAAGCACAAGCTGTTTTATTTAGAACTAGTGGACTGATCTAGTTTAATCTTTGTCTACACCTATAATATTATGTATATAGAAGCACAAGCTGTTTTATTTAGAACTAGTGGACTGATCTAGTTTAATCTTTGTCTACACCTATAATATTATGTATATAGAAGCACAAGCTGTTTTATTTAGAACTAGTGGACTGATCTAGTTTAATCTTTGTCTACACCTATAATATTATGTATATAGAAGCACAAGCTGTTTTATTTAGAACTAGTGGACTGATCTAGTTTAATCTTTGTCTACACCTATAATATTATGTATATAGAAGCACAAGCTGTTTTATTTAGAACTAGTGGACTGATCTAGTTTAATCTTTGTCTACACTATAGAAGCACAATATTTATGTATGATCTAGTTTAATCTTTGTCACTATAATATTATGTATATAGAAGCACAAGCTGTTTTATTTAGAACTAGTGAACTGATCTAGTTTAATCTTTGTCTACACCTATAATATTATGTATATAGAAGCACAAGCTGTTTTATTTAGAACTAGTGGACTGATCTAGTTTAATCTTTGTCTACACCTATAATATTATGTATATAGAAGCACAAGCTGTTTTATTTAGAACTAGTGAACTGATCTAGTTTAATCTTTGTCTACACCTATAATATTATGTATATAGAAGCACAAGCTGTTTTATTTAGAACTAGTGAACTGATCTAGTTTAATCTTTGTCTACACCTATAATATTATGTATATAGAAGCACAAGCTGTTTTATTTAGAACTAGTGGACTGATCTAGTTTAATCTTTGTCTACACCTATTTATTATGTAGAAGCACAAGCTGTTTTATTTAGAACTAGTGGACTGATCTAGTTTAATCTTTGTCTACACCTATAATATTATGTATATAGAAGCACAAGCTGTTTTATTTAGAACTAGTGGACTGATCTAGTTTAATCTTTGTCTACACCTATAATATTATGTATATAGAAGCACAAGCTGTTTTATTTAGAACTAGTGGACTGATCTAGTTTAATCTTTGTCTACACCTATAATATTATGTATATAGAAGCACAAGTTTAATCTTTGTTTTATTTAGAACTAGTGGACTGATCTAGTTTAATCTTTGTCTACACCTATAATATTATGTATATAGAAGCACAAGCTGTTTTATTTAGAACTAGTGATCTAGACTGATCTAGTTTAATCTTTGTCTACACCTATAATATTATGTATATAGAAGCACAAGCTGTTTTATTTAGAACTAGTGAACTGATCTAGTTTAATCTTTGTCTACACCTATAATATTATGTATATAGAAGCACAAGCTGTTTTATTTAGAACTAGTGGACTGATCTAGTTTAATCTTTGTCTACACCTATAATATTATGTATATAGAAGCACAAGCTGTTTTATTTAGAACTAGTGGACTGATCTAGTTTAATCTTTGTCTACACCTATAATATTATGTATATAGAAGCACAAGCTGTTTTATTTAGAACTAGTGGACTGATCTAGTTTAATCTTTGTCTACACCTATAATATTATGTATATAGAAGCACAAGCTGTTTTATTTAGAACTAGTGGACTGATCTAGTTTAATCTTTGTCTACACCTATAATATTATGTATATAGAAGCACAAGCACTGTTTTATTTAGAACTAGTGAACTGATCTAGTTTAATCTTTGTCTACACCTATAATATTATGTATATAGAAGCACAAGCTGTTTTATTTAGAACTAGTGGACTGATCTAGTTTAATCTTTGTCTACACCTATAATATTATGTATATAGAAGCACAAGCTGTTTTATTTAGAACTAGTGGACTGATCTAGTTTAATCTTTGTCTACACCTATAATATTATGTATATAGAAGCACAAGCTGTTTTATTTAGAACTAGTGGACTGATCTAGTTTAATCTTTGTCTACACCTATAATATTATGTATATAGAAGCACAAGCTGTTTTATTTAGAACTAGTGGACTGATCTAGTTTAATCTTTGTCTACACCTATAATATTATGTATATAGAAGCACAAGCTGTTTTATTTAGAACTAGTGGACTGATCTAGTTTAATCTTTGTCTACACCTATAATATTATGTATATAGAAGCACAAGCTGTTTTATTTAGAACTAGTGGACTGATCTAGTTTAATCTTTGTCTACACCTATAATATTATGTATATAGAAGCACAAGCTGTTTTATTTAGAACTAGTGAACTGATCTAGTTTAATCTTTGTCTACACCTATAATATTATGTATATAGAAGCACAAGCTGTTTTATTTAGAACTAGTGGACTGATCTAGTTTAATCTTTGTCTACACCTATAATATTATGTATATAGAAGCACACAAGCTTGTTTTATTTAGAACTAGTGGACTGATCTAGTTTAATCTTTGTCTACACCTATAATATTATGTATATAGAAGCACAAGCTGTTTTATTTAGAACTAGTGGACTGATCTAGTTTAATCTTTGTCTACACCTATATATTATATATAGAAGCACAAGCTGTTTTATTTATATAGAAGCACACCTATAATGTTTTATTTAGAACTAGTGTTTTACTGATCTAGTTTAATCTTTGTCTACACCTATAATATTATGTATATAGAAGCACAAGCTGTTTTATTTAGAACTAGTGGACTGATCTAGTTTAATCTTTGTCTACACCTATAATATTATGTATATAGAAGCACAAGCTGTTTTATTTAGAACTAGTGGACTGATCTAGTTTAATCTTTGTCTACACCTATAATATTATGTATATAGAAGCACAAGCTGTTTTATTTAGAACTAGTGGACTGATCTAGTTTAATCTTTGTCTACACCTATAATATTATGTATATAGAAGCATCTTTGTCTACACCTATAATGTTTTATTTAGAAGTTGTTTTATTTAGAACTAGTGGACTGATCTAGTTTAATCTTTGTCTACACCTATAATATTATGTATATAGAAGCACAAGTTGTTTTATTTAGAACTAGTGAACTGATCTAGTTTAATCTTTGTCTACACCTATAATATTATGTATATAGAAGCACAAGCTGTTTTATTTAGAACTAGTGATCTAGTTTAACTGATCTAGTTTAATCTTTGTCTAACACCTATAATATTATGTATATAGAAGCACAAGCTGTTTTATTTAGAACTAGTGAACTGATCTAGTTTAATCTTTGTCTACACCTATAATATTATGTATATAGAAGCACAAGCTGTTTTATTTAGAACTAGTGGACTGATCTAGTTTAATCTTTGTCTACACCTATAATATTATGTATATAGAAGCACAAGCTGTTTTATTTAGAACTAGTGGACTGATCTAGTTTAATCTTTGTCTACACCTATAATATTATGTATATAGAAGCACAAGCTGTTTTATTTAGAACTAGTGGACTGATCTAGTTTAATCTTTGTCTACACCTATAATATTATGTATATAGAAGCACAAGCTGTTTTATTTAGAACTAGTGGACTGATCTAGTTTAATCTTTGTCTACACCTATAATATTATGTATATAGAAGCACAAGCTGTTTTATTTAGAACTAGTGGACTGATCTAGTTTAATCTTTGTCTACACCTATAATATTATGTATATAGAAGCACAAGCTGTTTTATTTAGAACTAGTGGACTGATCTAGTTTAATCTTTGTCTACACCTATAATATTATGTATATAGAAAGCACACAAGCTGTTTTATTTAGAACTAGTGACTGATCTAGTTTAATCTTTGTCTACACCTATAATATTATGTATATAGAAGCACAAGCTGTTTTATTTAGAACTAGTGAACTGATCTAGTTTAATCTTTGTCTACACCTATAATATTATGTATATAGAAGCACAAGCTGTTTTATTTAGAACTAGTGGACTGATCTAGTTTAATCTTTGTCTACACCTATAATATTATGTATATAGAAGCACAAGCTGTTTTATTTAGAACTAGTGATCTAGTTTAATCTTTGTCTACACCTATAATATTATGTATATAGAACCACAAGCTGTTTTATTTAGAACTAGTGGACTGATCTAGTTTAATCTTTGTCTACACCTATAATATTATGTATATAGAAGCACAAGCTGTTTTATTTAGAACTAGTGGACTGATCTAGTTTAATCTTTGTCTACACCTATAATATTATGTATATAGAAGCACAAGCTGTTTTATTTAGAACTAGTGGACTGATCTAGTTTAATCTTTGTCTACACCTATAATATTATGTATATAGAAGCACAAGCTGTTTTATTTAGAACTAGTGGACTGATCTAGTTTAATCTTTGTCTACACCTATAATATTATGTATATAGAAGCACAAGCTGTTTTATTTAGAACTAGTGGACTGATCTAGTTTAATCTTTGTCTACACCTATAATATTATGTATATAGAAGCACAAGCTGTTTTATTTAGAACTAGTGAACTGATCTAGTTTAATCTTTGTCTACACCTATAATATTATGTATATAGAAGCACAAGCTGTTTTATTTAGAACTAGTGAACTGATCTAGTTTAATCTTTGTCTACACCTATAATATATATGTATATAGAAGCACAAGCTGTTTTATTTAGAACTAGTGAACTGATCTAGTTTAATCTTTGTCTACACCTATAATATTATGTATATAGAAGCACAAGCTGTTTTATTTAGAACTAGTGGACTGATCTAGTTTAATCTTTGTCTACACCTATAATATTATGTATATAGAAGCACAAGCTGTTTTATTTAGAACTAGTGGACTGATCTAGTTTAATCTTTGTCTACACCTATAATATTATGTATATAGAAGCACAAGCTGTTTTATTTAGAACTAGTGGACTGATCTAGTTTAATCTTTGTCTACACCTATAATATTATGTATATAGAAGCACAAGCTGTTTTATTTAGAACTAGTGGACTGATCTAGTTTAATCTTTGTCTACACCTATAATATTATGTATATAGAAGCACAAGCTGTTTTATTTAGAACTAGTGGACTGATCTAGTTTAATCTTTGTCTACACCTATAATATTATGTATATAGAAGCACAAGCTGTTTTATTTAGAACTAGTGGACTGATCTAGTTTAATCTTTGTCTACACCTATAATATTATGTATATAGAAGCACAAGCTGTTTTATTTAGAACTAGTGGACTGATCTAGTTTAATCTTTGTCTACACCTATAATATTATGTATATAGAAGCACAAGCTGTTTTATTTAGAACTAGTGAACTGATCTAGTTTAATCTTTGTCTACACCTATAATATTATGTATATAGAAGCACAAGCTGTTTTATTTAGAACTAGTGAACTGATCTAGTTTAATCTTTGTCTACACCTATAATATTATGTATATAGAAGCACAAGCTGTTTTATTTAGAACTAGTGGACTGATCTGATATGTATATAGAAGCACAAGTTTAACTAGTTTGATCTAGTTTAATCTTTGTCTACACTATAATATTATGTATATAGAAGCACAAGCTGTTTTATTTAGAACTAGTGGACTGATCTAGTTTAATCTTTGTCTACACCTATAATTTTATTTAGAACTATTTAGAACTGACTGATCTAGTTTAACACCTATAATTTGTATAGAAGCACAACTGTTTTATTTAGAACTATACTGATAGTTTATCTTTGTCTACACCTATATATAGTATAAGCACAAGCTGTTTTATTTAGAACTAGTGAACTGATCTAGTTTAATCTTTGTCTACACCTATAATATTATGTATATAGAAGCACAAGCTGTTTTATTTAGAACTAGTGGACTGATCTAGTTTAATCTTTGTCTACACCTATAATATTATGTATATAGAAGCACAAGCTGTTTTATTTAGAACTAGTGGACTGATCTAGTTTAATCTTTGTCTACACCTATAATATTATGTATATAGAAGCACAAGCTTTGTTTTATTTAGAACTAGTGGACTGATCTAGTTTAATCTTTGTCTACACCTATAATATTATGTATATAGAATCACAAGCTGTTTTATTTAGAACTAGTGGACTGATCTAGTTTAATCTTTGTCTACACCTATAATATTATGTATATAGTTTAATCTTTGTCTACACCTATAATATTATGTATATAGAAGCACAAGCTGTTTTATTTAGAACTAGTGAACTGATCTAGTTTAATCTTTGTCTACACCTATAATATTATGTATATAGAAGCACAAGCTGTTTTATTTAGAACTAGTGGACTGATCTAGTTTAATCTTTGTCTACACCTATAATATTATGTATATAGAAGCACAAGCTGTTTTATTTAGAACTAGTGGACTGATCTAGTTTAATCTTTGTCTACACCTATAATATTATGTATATAGAAGCACAAGCTGTTTTATTTAGAACTAGTGGACTGATCTAGTTTAATCTTTGTCTACACCTATAATATTATGTATATAGAAGCACAAGCTGTTTTATTTAGAACTAGTGGACTGATCTAGTTTAATCTTTGTCTACACCTATAATATTATGTATATAGAAGCACAAGCTGTTTTATTTAGAACTAGTGGACTGATCTAGTTTAATCTTTGTCTACACCTATAATATTATGTATATAGAAGCACAAGCTGTTTTATTTAGAACTAGAACTAGTTTAATCTTTGTCTACACCTATAATATTATGTATATAGAAGCACAAGCTGTTTTATTTAGAACTAGTGAACTGATCTAGTTTAATCTTTGTCTACACCTATAATATTATGTATATAGAAGCACAAGCTGTTTTATTTAGAACTAGTGGACTGATCTAGTTTAATCTTTGTCTACACCTATAATATTATGTATATAGAAGCACACAAGAACTGTTTCTAGTTTAAGAACTATAATATTATGTATATAGAAGCACAAGCTGTTTTATTTAGAACTAGTGGACTGATCTAGTTTAATCTTTGTCTACACCTATAATATTATGTATATAGAAGCACAAGCTGTTTTATTTAGAACTAGTGGACTGATCTAGTTTAATCTTTGTCTACACCTATAATATTATGTATATAGAAGCACAACCTATAATGAAGAACTAGTGAACTGATCTAGTTTAATCTTTGTCTACACCTATAATATTATGTATATAGAAGCACAAGCTGTTTTATTTAGAACTAGTGGACTGATCTAGTTTAATCTTTGTCTACACCTATAATATTATGTATATAGAAGCACAAGCTGTTTTATTTAGAACTAGTGGACTGATCTAGTTTAATCTTTGTCTACACCTATAATATTATGTATATAGAAGCACAAGCTGTTTTATTTAGAACTAGTGGACTGATCTAGTTTAATCTTTGTCTACACCTATAATATTATGTATATAGAAGCACAAGCTGTTTTATTTAGAACTAGTGGACTGATCTAGTTTAATCTTTGTCTACACCTATAATATTATGTATATAGAAGCACAAGCTGTTTTATTTAGAACTAGTGGACTGATCTAGTTTAATCTTTGTCTACACCTATAATATTATGTATATAGAAGCACAAGCTGTTTTATTTAGAACTAGTGAACTGATCTAGTTTAATCTTTGTCTACACCTATAATATTATGTATATAGAAGCACAAGCTGTTTTATTTAGAACTAGTGGACTGATCTAGTTTAATCTTTGTCTACACCTATAATATTATGTATATAGAAGCACAAGCTGTTTTATTTAGAACTAGTGAACTGATCTAGTTTAATCTTTGTCTACACCTATAATATTATGTATATAGAAGCACAAGCTGTTTTATTTAGAACTAGTGAACTGATCTAGTTTAATCTTTGTCTACACCTATAATATTATGTATATAGAAGCACAAGCTGTTTTATTTAGAACTAGTGGACTGATCTAGTTTAATCTTTGTCTACACCTATAATATTATGTATATAGAAGCACAAGCTGTTTTATTTAGAACTAGTGGACTGATCTAGTTTAATCTTTGTCTACACCTATAATATTATGTATATAGAAGCACAAGCTGTTTTATTTAGAACTAGTGAACTGATCTAGTTTAATCTTTGTCTACACCTATAATATTATGTATATAGAAGCACAAGCTGTTTTATTTAGAACTAGTGACTGATCTAGTTTGATCTAGTTTAATCTTTGTCTACACCTATAATATTATGTATATAGAAGCACAAGCTGTTTTATTTAGAACTAGTGATCTACTGATCTAGTTTAATAGAACTTTGATCTAGTTTAATCTTTGTCTACACCTATAATATTATGTATATAGAATCTCAAGCTGTTTTATTTAGAACTAGTGGACTGATCTAGTTTAATCTTTGTCTACACCTATAATATTATGTATATAGAAGCACAAGCTGTTTTATTTAGAACTAGTGGACTGATCTAGTTTAATCTTTGTCTACACCTATAATATTATGTATATAGAAGCACAAGCTGTTTTATTTAGAACTAGTGGACTGATCTAGTTTAATCTTTGTCTACACCTATAATATTATGTATATAGAAGCACAAGCTGTTTTATTTAGAACTAGTGGACTGATCTAGTTTAATCTTTGTCTACACCTATAATATTATGTATATAGAAGCACAAGCTGTTTTATTTAGAACTAGTGGACTGATCTAGTTTAATCTTTGTCTACACCTATAATATTATGTATATAGAAGCACAAGCTGTTTTATTTAGAACTAGTGGACTGATCTAGTTTAATCTTTGTCTACACCTATAATATTATGTATATAGAAGCACAAGCTGTTTTATTTAGAACTAGTGGACTGATCTAGTTTAATCTTTGTCTACACCTATAATATTATGTATATAGAAGCACAAGTTGTTTTATTTAGAACTAGTGGACTGATCTAGTTTAATCTTTGTCTACACCTATAATATTATGTATATAGAAGCACAAGCTGTTTTATTTAGAACTAGAACTACTGATCTAGTTTAATCTTTGTCTACACCTATAATATTATGTATATAGAAGCACAAGCTGTTTTATTTAGAACTAGTGGACTGATCTAGTTTAATCTTTGTCTACACCTATAATATTATGTATATAGAAGCACAAGCTGTTTTATTTAGAACTAGTGGACTGATCTAGTTTAATCTTTGTCTACACCTATAATATTATGTATATAGAAGCACAAGCTGTTTTATTTAGAACTAGTGGACTGATCTAGTTTAATCTTTGTCTACACCTATAATATTATGTATATAGAAGCACAAGCTGTTTTATTTAGAACTAGTGGACTGATCTAGTTTAATCTTTGTCTACACCTATAATATTATGTATATAGAAGCACAAGCTGTTTTATTTAGAACTAGTGGACTGATCTAGTTTAATCTTTGTCTACACCTATAATATTATGTATATATGTTTTATAGAAGACTGATCTAGTTTAATCTTTGTCTACACCTATAATATTATGTATATAGAAGCACAAGCTGTTTTATTTAGAACTAGTGGACTGATCTAGTTTAATCTTTGTCTACACCTATAATATTATGTATATAGAAGCACAAGCTGTTTTATTTAGAACTAGTGAACTGATCTAGTTTAATCTTTGTCTACACCTATAATATTATGTATATAGAAGCACAAGCTGTTTTATTTAGAACTAGTGAACTGATCTAGTTTAATCTTTGTCTACACCTATAATATTATGTATATAGAAGCACAAGCTGTTTTATTTAGAACTAGTGGACTGATCTAGTTTAATCTTTGTCTACACCTATAATATTATGTATATAGAAGCACAAGCTGTTTTATTTAGAACTAGTGAACTGATCTAGTTTAATCTTTGTCTACACCTATAATATTATGTATATAGAAGCACAAGCTGTTTTATTTAGAACTAGTGGACTGATCTAGTTTAATCTTTGTCTACACCTATAATATTATGTATATAGAAGCACAAGCTGTTTTATTTAGAACTAGTGGACTGATCTAGTTTAATCTTTGTCTACACCTATAATATTATGTATATAGAAGCACAAGCTGTTTTATTTAGAACTAGTGGACTGATCTAGTTTAATCTTTGTCTACACCTATAATATTATGTATATAGAAGCACAAGCTGTTTTATTTAGAACTAGTGGACTGATCTAGTTTAATCTTTGTCTACACCTATAATATTATGTATATAGAAGCACAAGCTGTTTTATTTAGAACTAGTGGATTGATCTAGTTTAATCTTTGTCTATACTTATAATATTATGTATATAGAAGCACAAGATCTAGTTTAATCTTTGTCTACACCTATAATATTATGTTTATTTAGAACTAGTGAACTGATCTAGTTTAATCTTTGTCTACACCTATAATATTATGTATATAGAAGCACAAGCTGTTTTATTTAGAACTAGTGGACTGATCTAGTTTAATCTTTGTCTACACCTATAATATTATGTATATAGAAGCACAAGCTGTTTTATTTAGAACTAGTGGACTGATCTAGTTTAATCTTTGTCTACACCTATAATATTATGTATATGGAAGCACAAGCTGTTTTGTTTTTTAGAACTAGTGAACTGATCTAGTTTAATCTTTGTCTACACCTATAATATTATGTATATAGAAGCACAAGCTGTTTTATTTAGAACTAGTGGACTGATCTAGTTTAATCTTTGTCTACACCTATAATATTATGTATATAGAAGCACAAGCTGTTTTATTTAGAACTAGTGGACTGATCTAGTTTAATCTTTGTCTACACCTATAATATTATGTATATAGAAGCACAAGCTGTTTTATTTAGAACTAGTGGACTGATCTAGTTTAATCTTTGTCTACACCTATAATATTATGTATATAGAAGCACAAGCTGTTTTATTTAGAACTAGTGGACTGATCTAGTTTAATCTTTGTCTACACCTATAATATTATGTATATAGAAGCACAAGCTGTTTTATTTAGAACTAGTGAACTGATCTAGTTTAATCTTTGTCTACACCTATAATATTATGTATATAGAAGCACAAGCTGTTTTATTTAGAACTAGTGGACTGATCTAGTTTAATCTTTGTCTACACCTATAATATTATGTATATAGAAGCACAAGCTGTTTTATTTAGAACTAGTGGACTGATCTAGTTTAATCTTTGTCTACACCTATAATATTATGTATATAGAAGCACAAGCTGTTTTATTTAGAACTAGTGATCTAGACTGATCTAGTTTAATCTTTGTCTACACCTATAATATTATGTATATAGAAGCACAAGCTGTTTTATTTAGAACTAGTGGACTGATCTAGTTTAATCTTTGTCTACACCTATAATATTATGTATATAGAAGCACAAGCTGTTTTATTTAGAACTAGTGGACTGATCTAGTTTAATCTTTGAACTAGTATAGAAGAAGCAAGCTGTTTTATTTAGAACTAGTGATCTAGTTTAATCTTTGACTATACCTATAATATTATGTATACAGAAGCACAAGCTTTTTTATTTAGAACTAGTGGACTGATCTAGTTTAATCTTTTTGTCTACCTATATATTATGTATATATATAGAAGCACAAGCTGTTTTATTTAGAACTAGTGAACTGATCTAGTTTAATCTTTGTCTACACCTATAATATTATGTATATAGAAGCACAAGCTGTTTTATTTAGAACTAGTGAACTGATCTAGTTTAATCTTTGTCTACACCTATAATATTATGTATATAGAAGCACAAGCTGTTTTATTTAGAACTAGTGAACTGATCTAGTTTAATCTTTGTCTACACCTATAATATTATGTATATAGAAGCACAAGCTGTTTTATTTAGAACTAGTGAACTGATCTAGTTTAATCTTTGTCTACACCTATAATATTATGTATATAGAAGCACAAGCTGTTTTATTTAGAACTAGTGAACTGATCTAGTTTAATCTTTGTCTACACCTATAATATTATGTATATAGAAGCACAAGCTGTTTTATTTAGAACTAGTGGACTGATCTAGTTTAATCTTTGTCTACACCTATAATATTATGTATATAGAAGCACAAGCTGTTTTATTTAGAACTAGTGGACTGATCTAGTTTAATCTTTGTCTACACCTATAATATTATGTATATAGAAGCACAAGCTGTTTTATTTAAAACTAGTGGACTGACTGATCTAGTTTAATCTTTGTCTACACCTATAATATTATGTATATAGAAGCACAAGCTGTTTTATTTAGAACTAGTGGACTGATCTAGTTTAATCTTTGTCTACACCTATAATATTATGTATATAGAAGCACAAGCTGTTTTATTTAGAACTAGTGGACTGATCTAGTTTAATCTTTGTCTACACCTATAATATTATGTATATAGAAGCACAAGCTGTTTTATTTAGAACTAGTGGACTGATCTAGTTTAATCTTTGTCTACACCTATAATATTATGTATATAGAAGCACAAGCTTTGTTTTATTTAGAACTAGTGAACTGATCTAGTTTAATCTTTGTCTACACCTATAATATTATGTATATAGAAGCACAAGCTGTTTTATTTAGAACTAGTGGACTGATCTAGTTTAATCTTTGTCTACACCTATAATATTATGTATATAGAAGCACAAGCTGTTTTATTTAGAACTAGTGAACTGATCTAGTTTAATCTTTGTCTACACCTATAATATTATGTATATAGAAGCACAAGCTGTTTTATTTAGAACTAGTGGACTGATCTAGTTTAATCTTTGTCTACACCTATAATATTATGTATATAGAAGCACAAGCTGTTTTATTTAGAACTAGTGGACTGATCTAGTTTAATCTTTGTCTACACCTATAATATTATGTATATAGAAGCACAAGCTGTTTTATTTAGAACTAGTGGACTGATCTAGTTTAATCTTTGTCTACACCTATAATATTATGTATATAGAAGCACAAGCTGTTTTATTTAGAACTAGTGGACTGATCTAGTTTAATCTTTGTCTACACCTATAATATTATGTATATAGAAGCACAAGCTGTTTTATTTAGAACTAGTGATCTAGTTTAATCTTTGACTATACCTATAATATTATGTATACAGAAGCACAAGCTGTTTTATTTAGAACTAGTGGACTGATCTAGTTTAATCTTTGTCTACACCTATAATATTATGTATATAGAAGCACAAGCTGTTTTATTTAGAACTAGTGGACTGATCTAGTTTAATCTTTGTCTACACCTATAATATTATGTATATAGAACCACAAGCTGTTTTATTTAGAACTAGTGAACTGATCTAGTTTAATCTTTGTCTACACCTATAATATTATGTATATAGAAGCACAAGCTGTTTTATTTAGAACTAGTGGACTGATCTAGTTTAATCTTTGTCTACACCTATAATATTATGTATATAGAAGCACAAGCTGTTTTATTTAGAACTAGTGACTGATCTAGTTTAATCTTTGTCTACACCTATAATATTATGATCTAGTTTAAGTTTAATCTTTGTCTACACCTATAATATTATGTATATAGAAGCACAAGCTGTTTTATTTAGAACTAGTGGACTGATCTAGTTTAATCTTTGTCTACACCTATAATATTATGTATATAGAAGCACAAGCTGTTTTATTTAGAACTAGTGGACTGATCTAGTTTAATCTTTGTCTACACCTATAATATTATGTATATAGAAGCACAAGCTGTTTTATTTAGAACTAGTGTGACTGATCTAGTTTAATCTTTGTCTACACCTATAATATTATGTATATAGAAGCACAAGTTTAATCTTTGTCTACACCTATTTTATTTAGAACTAGTGAACTGATCTAGTTTAATCTTTGTCTACACCTATAATATTATGTATATAGAAGCACAAGCTGTTTTATTTAGAACTAGTGGACTGATCTAGTTTAATCTTTGTCTACACCTATAATATTATGTATATAGAAGCACAAGCTGTTTTATTTAGAACTAGTGAACTGATCTAGTTTAATCTTTGTCTACACCTATAATATTATGTATATAGAAGCACAAGCTGTTTTATTTAGAACTAGTGAACTGATCTAGTTTAATCTTTGTCTACACCTATAATATTATGTATATAGAAGCACAAGCTGTTTTATTTAGAACTAGTGGACTGATCTAGTTTAATCTTTGTCTACACCTATAATATTATGTATATAGAAGCACAAGCTGTTTTATTTAGAACTAGTGGACTGATCTAGTTTAATCTTTGTCTACACCTATAATATTATGTATATAGAAGCACAAGCTGTTTTATTTAGAACTAGTGAACTGATCTAGTTTAATCTTTGTCTACACCTATAATATTATGTATATAGAAGCACAAGCTGTTTTATTTAGAACTAGTGAACTGATCTAGTTTAATCTTTGTCTACACCTATAATATTATGTGTATAGAAGCACAAGTTGTTTTCTTAAGAACTAGTGCACTGATCTAGTTTAATCTTTGTCTACACCTATAATATTATGTATATAGAAGCACAAGCTGTTTTATTTAGAACTAGTGGACTGATCTAGTTTAATCTTTGTCTACACCTATAATATTATGTATATAGAAGCACAAGCTGTTTTATTTAGAACTAGTGAACTGATCTAGTTTAATCTTTGTCTACACCTATAATATTATGTATATAGAAGCACAAGCTGTTTTATTTAGAACTAGTGGACTGATCTAGTTTAATCTTTGTCTACACCTATAATATTATGTATATAGAAGCACAAGCTGTTTTATTTAGAACTAGTGGACTGATCTAGTTTAATCTTTGTCTACACCTATAATATATGTATATAAGCACAAGCTGTTTTATATAGAAGCACAATATTATGTTTTATTTAGAACTAGTGGACTGATCTAGTTTAATCTTTGTCTACACCTATAATATTATGTATATAGAAGCACAAGCTGTTTTATTTAGAACTAGTGGACTGATCTGGTTTAATTTTTGTCTACACCTATAATATTATGTATATAGAAGCACAAGCTGTTTTATTTAGAACTAGTGGACTGATCTAGTTTAATCTTTGTCTACACCTATAATATTATATATATAGAAGCACAAGCTGTTTTATTTAGAACTAGTGAACTGATCTAGTTTAATCTTTGTCTACACCTATAATATTATGTATATAGAAGCACAAGCTGTTTTATTTAGAACTAGTGGACTGATCTAGTTTAATCTTTGTCTACACCTATAATATTATGTATATAGAAGCACAAGCTGTTTTATTTAGAACTAGTGGACTGATCTAGTTTAATCTTTGTCTACACCTATAATATTATGTATATAGAAGCACAAGCTGTTTTATTTAGAACTAGTGGACTGATCTAGTTTAATCTTTGTCTACACCTATAATATTATGTATATAGAAGCACAGCTGTTTTATTTAGAACTAGTGTTTTATTTAGAACTAGTGAAGCACAACTGATCTAGTTTAATCTTTGTCTACACCTATAATATTATGTATATAGAAGCACAAGCTGTTTTATTTAGAACTAGTGGACTGATCTAGTTTAATCTTTGTCTACACCTATAATATTATGTATATAGAAGCACAAGCTGTTTTATTTAGAACTAGTGGACTGATCTAGTTTAATCTTTGTCTACACCTATAATATTATGTATATAGAAGCACAAGTTTAATCTTTGTTTTATTTAGAACTAGTGTGACTGATCTAGTTTAATCTTTGTCTACACCTATAATATTATGTATATAGAAGCACAAGCTGTTTTATTTAGAACTAGTGGACTGATCTAGTTTAATCTTTGTCTACACCTATAATATTATGTATATAGAAGCACAAGCTGTTTTATTTAGAACTAGTGGACTGATCTAGTTTAATCTTTGTCTACACCTATAATATTATGTATATAGAAGCACAAGCTGTTTTATTTAGAACTAGTGAACTGATCTAGTTTAATCTTTGTCTACACCTATAATATTATGTATATAGAAGCACAAGCTGTTTTATTTAGAACTAGTGTTTTATTTAGAACTGATCTAGTTTAATCTTTGTCTACACCTATAATATTATGTATATAGAAGCACAAGCTGTTTTATTTAGAACTAGTGGACTGATCTAGTTTAATCTTTGTCTACACCTATAATATTATGTATATAGAAGCACAAGCTGTTTTATTTAGAACTAGTGGACTGATCTAGTTTAATCTTTGTCTACACCTATAATATTATGTATATAGAAGCACAAGCTGTTTTATTTAGAACTAGTGGACTGATCTAGTTTAATCTTTGTCTACACCTATAATATTATGTATATAGAAGCACAAGCTGTTTTATTTAGAACTAGTGGACTGATCTAGTTTAATCTTTGTCTACACCTATAATATTATGTATATAGAAGCACAAGCTGTTTTATTTAGAACTAGTGGACTGATCTAGTTTAATCTTTGTCTACACCTATAATATTATGTATATAGAAGCACAAGCTGTTTTATTTAGAACTAGTGGACTGATCTAGTTTAATCTTTGTCTACACCTATAATATTATGTATATAGAAGCACAAGCTGTTTTATTTAGAACTAGTGAACTGATCTAGTTTAATCTTTGTCTACACCTATAATATTATGTATATAGAAGCACAAGCTGTTTTATTTAGAACTAGTGGACTGATCTAGTTTAATCTTTGTCTACACCTATAATATTATGTATATAGAAGCACAAGCTGTTTTATTTAGAACTAGTGGACTGATCTAGTTTAATCTTTGTCTACACCTATAATATTATGTATATAGAAGCACAAGCTGTTTTATTTAGAACTAGTGGACTGATCTAGTTTAATCTTTGTCTACACCTATAATATTATGTATATAGAAGCACAAGCTGTTTTATTTAGAACTAGTGGACTGATCTAGTTTAATCTTTGTCTACACCTATAATATTATGTATATAGAAGCACAAGCTGTTTTATTTAGAACTAGTGGACTGATCTAGTTTAATCTTTGTCTACACCTATAATATTATGTATATAGAAGCACAAGCTGTTTTATTTAGAACTAGTGGACTGATCTAGTTTAATCTTTGTCTACACCTATAATATTATGTATATAGAAGCACACAAGAACTGTTTTATTTAGAACTAGTGTTTTATTTAGAACTAGTGGACTGATCTAGTTTAATCTTTGTCTACACCTATAATATTATGTATATAGAAGCACAAGCTGTTTTATTTAGAACTAGTGGACTGATCTAGTTTAATCTTTGTCTACACCTATAATATTATGTATATAGAAGCACAAGCTGTTTTATTTAGAACTAGTGGACTGATCTAGTTTAATCTTTGTCTACACCTATAATATTATGTATATAGAAGCACAAGCTGTTTTATTTAGAACTAGTGGACTGATCTAGTTTAATCTTTGTCTACACCTATAATATTATGTATATAGAAGCACAAGCTGTTTTATTTAGAACTAGTGGACTGATCTAGTTTAATCTTTGTCTACACCTATAATATTATGTATATAGAAGCACAAGCTGTTTTATTTAGAACTAGTGGACTGATCTAGTTTAATCTTTGTCTACACCTATAATATTATGTATATAGAAGCACAAGCTTTTTTATTTAGAACTAGTGGACTGATCTAGTTTAATCTTTGTCTACACCTATAATATTATGTATATAGAAGCACAAGCTGTTTTATTTAGAACTAGTGGACTGATCTAGTTTAATCTTTGTCTACACCTATAATATTATGTATATAGAAGCACAAGCTGTTTTATTTAGAACTAGTGGACTGATCTAGTTTAATCTTTGTCTACACCTATAATATTATGTATATAGAAGCACAAGCTGTTTTATTTAGAACTAGTGGACTGATCTAGTTTAATCTTTGTCTACACCTATAATATTATGTATATAGAAGCACAAGCTGTTTTATTTAGAACTAGTGGACTGATCTAGTTTAATCTTTGTCTACACCTATAATATTATGTATATAGAAGCACAACTGATCTGTTTAATCTTTGTCTACACCTATTTTATTTAGCACAAACTGTTTTATTTAGAACTAGTGATCTAGTTTAATCTTTGACTATACCTATAATATTATGTATACAGAAGCACAAGCTGTTTTATTTAGAACTAGTGGACTGATCTAGTTTAATCTTTGTCTACACCTATAATATTATGTATATAGAAGCACAAGCTGTTTTATTTAGAACTAGTGAACTGATCTAGTTTAATCTTTGTCTACACCTATAATATTATGTATATAGAAGCACAAGCTGTTTTATTTAGAACTAGTGGACTGATCTAGTTTAATCTTTGTCTACACCTATAATATTATGTATATAGAAGCACAAGCTGTTTTATTTAGAACTAGTGGACTGATCTAGTTTAATCTTTGTCTACACCTATAATATTATGTATATAGAAGCACAAGCTGTTTTATTTAGAACTAGTGCACAAGCTGTTTTATTTAGACTGATCTAGTTTAATCTTTGTCTACACCTATAATATTATGTATATAGAAGCACAAGCTGTTTTATTTAGAACTAGTGGACTGATCTAGTTTAATCTTTGTCTACACCTATAATATTATGTATATAGAAGCACAAGCTGTTTTATTTAGAACTAGTGGACTGATCTAGTTTAATCTTTGTCTACACCTATAATATTATGTATATAGAAGCACAAGCTGTTTTATTTAGAACTAGTGAACTGATCTAGTTTAATCTTTGTCTACACCTATAATATTATGTATATAGAAGCACAAGCTGTTTTATTTAGAACTAGTGAACTGATCTAGTTTAATCTTTGTCTACACCTATATATATATATGCACAAGCTGTTTTATTTAGAACTAGTACTGAAGTTTAATCTTTGTCACAAGCTGTTTTATTTAGAACTAGTGAACTGATCTAGTTTAATCTTTGTCTACACCTATAATATTATGTATATAGAAGCACAAGCTGTTTTATTTAGAACTAGTGGACTGATCTAGTTTAATCTTTGTCTACACCTATAATATTATGTATATAGAAGCACAAGCTGTTTTATTTAGAACTAGTGGACTGATCTAGTTTAATCTTTGTCTACACCTATAATATTATGTATATAGAAGCACAAGCTGTTTTATTTAGAACTAGTGGACTGATCTAGTTTAATCTTTGTCTACACCTATAATATTATGTATATAGAAGCACAAGCTGTTTTATTTAGAACTAGTGAACTGATCTAGTTTAATCTTTGTCTACACCTATAATATTATGTATATAGAAGCACAAGCTGTTTTATTTAGAACTGGTGGACTGATCTAGTTTAATCTTTGTCTACACCTATAATATTATATATATATAGAAAGCACAATCTTTGTCTACACCTATAATATTATGTATATGTTTTATTTAGAACTAGTGGACTGATCTAGTTTAATCTTTGTCTACACCTATAATATTATGTATATAGAAGCACAAGCTGTTTTATTTAGAACTAGTGGACTGATCTAGTTTAATCTTTGTCTACACCTATAATATTATGTATATAGAAGCACAAGCTGTTTTATTTAGAACTAGTGGACTGATCTAGTTTAATCTTTGTCTACACCTATAATATTATGTATATAGAAGCACAAGCTGTTTTATTTAGAACTAGTGGAACTGATCTAGTTTAATCTTTGTCTACACCTATAATATTATGTATATAGAAGCACAAGCTGTTTTATTTAGAACTAGTGATCTAGTTTAATATTTGACTATACCTATAATATTATGTATACAGAAACACAAGCTTTTTTATTTAGAACTAGTGGACTGATCTGGTTTAATTTTTGTCTACACTTATAATATTATGTATATAAAAGCACAAGCTGTTTTAATTACAACTAGTAGACTGAACTAGTTTAATCTTTGTCTACACATATAATATTATATATAGAGAAGCACAAGCTGTTTTATTTAAAACTAGTGAACTGATCTAGTTTAATCTTTGTCTACATATATAATATTATGTATATAGAAGCACAAACTGTTTTATTTAGAACTAGTGAATTGATCTAGTTTAATTTTTGTCTACACCTATAATATTATGTGAATAGAAGCACAAATTGATTTAATAAGAACTAATGTACTGATCTAGTTTAATCTTTGTCTACACCTATAATATTATGTATATAGAAGCACAAGCTGTTTTATTTAGAACTAGTGGACTGATCTAGTTTAATCTTTGTCTACACCTATAATATTATGTATATAGAAGCACAAGCTGTTTTATTTAGAACTAGTGGACTGATCTAGTTTAATCTTTGTCTACACCTATAATATTATGTATATAGAAGCACAAGCTGTTTTATTTAGAACTAGTGAACTGATCTAGTTTAATCTTTGTCTACACCTATAATATTATGTATATAGAAGCACAAGCTGTTTTATTTAGAACTAGTGGACTGATCTAGTTTAATCTTTGTCTACACCTATAATATTATGTATATAGAAGCACAAGCTGTTTTATTTAGAACTAGTGGACTGATCTAGTTTAATCTTTGTCTACACCTATAATATTATGTATATAGAAGCACAAGCTGTTTTATTTAGAACTAGTGGACTGATCTAGTTTAATCTTTGTCTACACCTATAATATTATGTATATAGAAGCACAAGCTGTTTTATTTAGAACTAGTGGACTGATCTAGTTTAATCTTTGTCTACACCTATAATATTATGTATATAGAAGCACAAGCTGTTTTATTTAGAACTAGTGGACTGATCTAGTTTAATCTTTGTCTACACCTATAATATTATGTATATAGAAGCACAAGCTGTTTTATTTAGAACTAGTGGACTGATCTAGTTTAATCTTTGTCTACACCTATAATATTATGTATATAGAAGCACAAGCTGTTTTATTTAGAACTAGTGGACTGATCTAGTTTAATCTTTGTCTACACCTATAATATTATGTATATAGAAGCACAAGCTGTTTTATTTAGAACTAGTGGACTGATCTAGTTTAATCTTTGTCTACACCTATAATATTATGTATATAGAAGCACAAGCTGTTTTATTTAGAACTAGTGAACTGATCTAGTTTAATCTTTGTCTACACCTATAATATTATGTATATAGAAGCACAAGCTGTTTTATTTAGAACTAGTGGACTGATCTAGTTTAATCTTTGTCTACACCTATAATATTATGTATATAGAAGCACAAGCTGTTTTATTTAGAACTAGTGGACTGACTGATCTAGTTTAATCTTTGTCTACACCTGTTTTATTTACTATGATCTATTATGTATATATAAGCACAAGCTGTTTTATTTAGAACTAGTGGACTGATCTAGTTTAATCTTTGTCTACACCTATAATATTATGTATATAGAAGCACAAGCTGTTTTATTTAGAACTAGTATATGACTGATCTAGTTTAATCTTTGTCTACACCTATAATATTATGTATATAGAAGCACAAGCTGTTTTATTTAGAACTAGTGGACTGATCTAGTTTAATCTTTGTCTACACCTATAATATTATGTATATAGAAGCACAAGCTGTTTTATTTAGAACTAGTGGATTGATCTAGTTTAATCTTTGTCTACACCTATAATATTACGTATATAGAAACACAAGCTGTTTTATTTTGAACTAGTGGACTGATCAAGTTTAATCTTTCTCTTCACCTATAATATTATGTTTATAAAACCACAATCTGTTTGATTTAAAACTAGTGGATTGATCTAGTTTAATCTTTGTCTACACCTATAATATTATGTATATAGAAGCACAAGCTGTTTTATTTAGAACTAGTGACTGACTGATCTAGTTTAATCTTTGTCTACACCTATAATATTATGTATATAGAAGCACAAGCTGTTTTATTTAGAACTAGTGAACTGATCTAGTTTAATCTTTGTCTACACCTATAATATTATATATAGCACAATGTTTTATTTAGAAGCACAAGCTTTGTCTACACCTATTTATTATGTATTTAGAACTAGTGGACTGATCTAGTTTAATCTTTGTCTACACCTATAATATTATGTATATAGAAGCACAAGCTGTTTTATTTAGAACTAGTGAACTGATCTAGTTTAATCTTTGTCTACACCTATAATATTATGTATATAGAAGCACAAGCTGTTTTATTCAGAACTAGTGGACTGATCTAGTTTAATCTTTGTCTACACCTATAATATTATGTATATAGAAGCACAAGCTGTTTTATTTAGAACTAGTGGACTGATCTAGTTTAATCTTTGTCTACACCTATAATATTATGTATATAGAAGCACAAGCTGTTTTATTTAGAACTAGTGGACTGATCTAGTTTAATCTTTGTCTACACCTATAATATTATGTATATAGAAGCACAAGCTTTGTTTTATTTAGAACTAGCTGTTTTATTTAGAACTAGACTGATCTAGTTTAATCTTTGTCTACACCTATAATATTATGTATATAGAAGCACAAGCTGTTTTATTTAGAACTAGTGGACTGATCTAGTTTAATCTTTGTCTACACCTATAATATTATGTATATAGAAGCACAAGCTGTTTTATTTAGAACTAGAACTAGTTTAATCTTTGTCTACACCTGTATATAGAAGCACTAGTTTACTATCTTTGTCTACACCTATAATATTATGTATATAGAAGCACAAGCTGTTTTATTTAGAACTAGTGGACTGATCTAGTTTAATCTTTGTCTACACCTATAATATTATGTATATAGAAGCACAAGCTGTTTTATTTAGAACTAGTGGACTGATCTAGTTTAATCTTTGTCTACACCTATAATATTATGTATATAGAAGCACAAGCTGTTTTATTTAGAACTAGTGAACTGATCTAGTTTAATCTTTGTCTACACCTATAATATTATGTATATAGAAGCACAAGCTGTTTTATTTAGAACTAGTGAACTGATCTAGTTTAATCTTTGTCTACACCTATAATATTATGTATATAGAAGCACAAGCTGTTTTATTTAGAACTAGTGGACTGATCTAGTTTAATCTTTGTCTACACCTATAATATTATGTATATAGAAGCACAAGCTGTTTTATTTAGAACTAGTGGACTGATCTAGTTTAATCTTTGTCTACACCTATAATATTATGTATATAGAAGCACAAGCTGTTTTATTTAGAACTAGTGGACTGATCTAGTTTAATCTTTGTCTACACCTATAATATTATGTATATAGAAGCACAAGCTGTTTTATTTAGAACTAGTGGACTGATCTAGTTTAATCTTTGTCTACACCTATAATATTATGTATATAGAAGCACAAGCTGTTTTATTTAGAACTAGTGGACTGATCTAGTTTAATCTTTGTCTACACCTATAATATTATGTATATAGAAGCACAAGCTGTTTTATTTAGAACTAGTGGACTGATCTAGTTTAATCTTTGTCTACACCTATAATATTATGTATATAGAAGCACAAGCTGTTTTATTTAGAACTAGTGGACTGATCTAGTTTAATCTTTGTCTACACCTATAATATTATGTATATAGAAGCACAAGCTGTTTTATTTAGAACTAGTGGACTGATCTAGTTTAATCTTTGTCTACACCTATAATATTATGTATATAGAAGCACAAGCTGTTTTATTTAGAACTAGTGGACTGATCTAGTTTAATCTTTGTCTACACCTATAATATTATGTATATAGAAGCACAAGCTGTTTTATTTAGAACTAGTGGACTGATCTAGTTTAATCTTTGTCTACACCTATAATATTATGTATATAGAAGCACAAGCTGTTTTATTTAGAACTAGTGGACTGATCTAGTTTAATCTTTGTCTACACCTATAATATTATGTATATAGAAGCACAAGCTGTTTTATTTAGAACTAGTGGACTGATCTAGTTTAATCTTTGTCTACACCTATAATATTATGTATATAGAAGCACAAGCTGTTTTATTTAGAACTAGTGATCTAGTTTAATCTTTGACTACACCTATAATATTATGTATATAGAAGCACAAGCTGTTTTATTTAGAACTAGTGGACTGATCTAGTTTAATCTTTGTCTACACCTATAATATTATGTATATAGAAGCACAAGCTGTTTTATTTAGAACTAGTGGACTGATCTAGTTTAATCTTTGTCTACACCTATAATATTATGTATATAGAAGCACAAGCTGTTTTATTTAGAACTAGTGGACTGATCTAGTTTAATCTTTGTCTCTACACCTATAATATTATGTATATAGAAGCACAAGTTGTTTTATTTAGAACTAGTGGACTGATCTAGTTTAATCTTTGTCTACACCTATAATATTATGTATATAGAAGCACAAGCTGTTTTATTTAGAACTAGTGGACTGATCTAGTTTAATCTTTGTCTACACCTATAATATTATGTATATAGAAGCACAAGCTGTTTTATTTAGAACTAGTGGACTGATCTAGTTTAATCTTTGTCTACACCTATAATATTATGTATATAGAAGCACAAGCTGTTTTATTTAGAACTAGTGGACTGATCTAGTTTAATCTTTGTCTACACCTATAATATTATGTATATAGAAGCACAAGCTGTTTTATTTAGAACTAGTGGACTGATCTAGTTTAATCTTTGTCTACACCTATAATATTATGTATATAGAAGCACAAGCTGTTTTATTTAGAACTAGTGGACTGATCTAGTTTAATCTTTGTCTACACCTATAATATTATGTATATAGAAGCACAAATTGTTTTATTTAGAACTAGTGGACTGATCTAGTTTAATCTTTGTCTACACCTATAATATTATGTATATAGAAGCACAAGCTGTTTTATTTAGAACTAGTGAACTGATCTAGTTTAATCTTTGTCTACACCTATAATATTATGTATATAGAAGCACAAGCTGTTTTATTTAGAACTAGTGAACTGATCTAGTTTAATCTTTGTCTACACCTATAATATTATGTATATAGAAGCACAAGCTGTTTTATTTAGAACTAGTGAACTGATCTAGTTTAATCTTTGTCTACACCTATAATATTATGTATATAGAAGCACAAGCTGTTTTATTTAGAACTAGTGAACTGATCTAGTTTAATCTTTGTCTACACCTATAATATTATGTATATAGAAGCACAAGCTGTTTTATTTAGAACTAGTGGACTGATCTAGT
Organism: Tachypleus tridentatus; assembly: GCF_004210375.1. Taxonomy (NCBI): domain Eukaryota; kingdom Metazoa; phylum Arthropoda; class Merostomata; order Xiphosura; family Limulidae; genus Tachypleus; species Tachypleus tridentatus. The sequence continues at coordinate 117,762,212 of NC_134828.1, forward strand.
TTAATCTTTGTCTACACCTATAATATTATGTATATAGAAGCACAAGCTGTTTTATTTAGAACTAGTGGACTGAACTAGTTTAATCTTTGTCTACACCTATAATATTATGTATATAGAAGCACAAGCTGTTTTATTTAGAACTAGTGGACTGATCTAGTTTAATCTATAATATTTGTCTACTGTTTTATTTAGAACTAGTGGACTGATCTAGTTTATCTTTGTCTACACCTATAATATTATGTATATAGAAGCACAAGCTGTTTTATTTAGAACTAGTGGACTGATCTAGTTTAATCTTTGTCTACACCTATAATATTATGTATATAGAAGCACAAGCTGTTTTATTTAGAACTAGTGGACTGATCTAGTTTAATCTTTGTCTACACCTATAATATTATGTATATAGAAGCACAAGCTGTTTTATTTAGAACTAGTGAACTGATCTAGTTTAATATTTTGTCTACACCTATAATATTATGTATATAGAAGCACAAGCTGTTTTATTTAGAACTAGTGACTGACTGATCTAGTTTAATCTGTTTTTTGTCTACACCTATAATATTATGTATATAGAAGCACAAGTTGTTTTATTTAGAACTAGTGGACTGATCTAGTTTAATCTTTGTCTACACCTATAATATTATTTATATAGAAGCACAAGCTGTTTTATTTTGAACTAGTGATCTAATTTAATCTAGTTTCTAGTTTAATCTTTGTCTACACCTATAATATTATGTATATAGAAGCACAAGCTGTTTTATTTAGAACTAGTGGACTGATCTAGTTTAATCTTTGTCTACACCTATAATATTATGTATATAGAAGCACAAGCTGTTTTATTTAGAACTAGTGGACTGATCTAGTTTAATCTTTGTCTACACCTATAATATTATGTATATAGAAGCACAAGCTGTTTTATTTAGAACTAGTGGACTGATCTAGTTTAATCTTTGTCTACACCTATAATATTATGTAGAAGCACAAGATGTTTTATTTAGAACTGATCAGTTTAAGCTACACCTATTTTATTTAGAACTAGTGAACTGATCTAGTTTAATCTTTGTCTACACCTATAATATTATGTATATAGAAGCACAAGCTGTTTTATTTAGAACTAGTGGACTGATCTAGTTTAATCTTTGTCTACACCTATAATATTATGTATATAGAAGCACAAGCTGTTTTATTTAGAACTAGTGGACTGATCTAGTTTAATCTTTGTCTACACCTATAATATTATGTATATAGAAGCACAAGCTGTTTTATTTAGAACTAGTGAACTGATCTAGTTTAATCTTTGTCTACACCTATAATATTATGTATATAGAAGCACAAGCTGTTTTATTTAGAACTAGTGGACTGATCTAGTTTAATCTTTGTCTACACCTATAATATTATGTATATAGAAGCACAAGTTGTTTTATTTAGAACTAGTGGACTGATCTAGTTTAATCTTTGTCTACACCTATAATATTATGTATATAGAAGCACAAGCTGTTTTATTTAGAACTAGTGGACTGATCTAGTTTAATCTTTGTCTACACCTATAATATTATGTATATAGAAGCACAAGTTGTTTTATTTAGAACTAGTGGACTGATCTAGTTTAATCTTTGTCTACACCTATAATATTATGTATATAGAAGCACAAGCTGTTTTATTTAGAACTAGTGAACTGATCTAGTTTAATCTTTGTCTACACCTATAATATTATGTATATAGAAGCACAAGCTGTTTTATTTAGAACTAGTGGACTGATCTAGTTTAATCTTTGTCTACACCTATAATATTATGTATATAGAAGCACAAGCTGTTTTATTTAGAACTAGTGAACTGATCTAGTTTAACCTTTGTCTACACCTATAATATTATGTATATAGAAGCACAAGCTGTTTTATTTAGAACTAGTAAACTGATCTAGTTTAATATTTGTCTACACCTATAATATTATGTATATAGAAGCACAAGCTGTTTTATTTAGAACTAGTGGACTGATCTAGTTTAATCTTTGTCTACACCTATAATATTATGTATATAGAAGCACAAGCTGTTTTATTTAGAACTAGTGGACTGATCTAGTTTAATCTTTGTCTACACCTATAATATTATGTATATAGAAGCACAAGCTGTTTTATTTAGAACTAGTGGACTGATCTAGTTTAATATTTGTCTACACCTATAATATTATGTATATAGAAGCACAAGCTGTTTTATTTAGAACTAGTGGACTGATCTAGTTTAATCTTTGTCTACACCTATAATATTATGTATATAGAACCACAAGCTGTTTTATTTAGAACTAGTTAACTGATCTAGTTTAATCTTTGTCTACACCTATAATATTATGTATATAGAAGCACAAATTGTTTTATTTAGAACTAGTGGACTGATCTAGTTTAATCTTTGTCTACACCTATAATATTATGTATATAGAAGCACAAGCTGTTTTATTTAGAACTAGTGGACTGATCTAGTTTAATCTTTGTCTACACCTATAATATTATGTATATAGAAGCACAAGCTGTTTTATTTAGAACTAGTGGACTGATCTAGTTTAATCTTTGTCTACACCTATAATATTATGTATATAGAAGCACAAGCTGTTTTATTTAGAACTAGTGAACTGATCTAGTTTAATCTTTGTCTACACCTATAATATTATGTATATAGAAGCACAAGCTGTTTTATTTAGAACTAGTGGACTGATCTAGTTTAATCTTTGTCTACACCTATAATATTATGTATATAGAAGCACAAGCTGTTTTATTTAGAACTAGTGGACTGATCTAGTTTAATCTTTGTCTACACCTATAATATTATGTATATAGAAGCACAAGCTGTTTTATTTAGAACTAGTGCACTGATCTAGTTTAATCTTTGTCTACACCTATAATATTATGTATATAGAAGCACAAGCTGTTTTATTTAGAACTAGTGAACTGATCTAGTTTAATATTTGTCTACACCTATAATATTATGTATATAGAAGCACAATTTGTTTTATTTAGAACTAGTGGACTGATCTAGTTTAATCTTTGTCTACACCTATAATATTATGTATATAGAAGCACAAGCTTTTTTATTTAGAACTAGTGGACTGATCTAGTTTAATTTTTGTCTACACCTATAATATTATGTATATAGAAGCACAAGCTGTTTTATTTAGAACTAGTGGACTGATCTAGTTTAATCTTTGTCTACACCTATAATATTATGTATATAAAAACACAAGCTGTTTTCTTCAGAACTAGTGGACTAATCTAGTTTAATTTTTGTCTATACCTATAATATTATGTATATAGAAGCACAAGCTGTTTTAGTTAGAACTAGTGCACTGATTTAGTTTAATCTTTGTCTACACCTATAATATTATTTATATAGAAGCACAAGCTTTTTTATTCAGAACTAGTGGATTGATCTAGTTTAATTTTTGTCAATACCTATAATATTATGTATGTAGAAGCACAAGATGTTTTTTTAGAACTAGTGAACTGATCTTGTTTAATCTTTGTCTACACCTATAATATTATGTATATTGAAGCACAAATTTTTTATTCAGAACTAGTGGACTGATCTAGTTTAATCTTTGTCTACACCTATAATATTATGTATATAGATGCACAAACTGTTTTATTTAGAACTAGTGCACTGATCTAGTTTAATCTTTGTCTACACCTATAATATTATGTATATAGAAGCACAAGCTGTTTTATTTAGAACTAGTGGACTGATCTAGTTTAATTTTTGTCTACACCTATAATATTATGTATATAGAAGCACAAGCTGTTTTATTTAGAACTAGTTGACTGATTTGCTTTAATTTTTGTTTACACTTATAATATTATGTATATAGAAGCACAAGCATTTTATTTAGAACTAGTGAACTGATCTTGTTTAATCTTTGTCTACACCTATAATATTATGTATATAGAAGCACAAATTGTTTTATTCAGAACTAGTGGACTGATCTAGTTTAATATTTGTCTACACCTATTATATTATGTATATAGAAGCACAAGCTGTTTTATTCAGAACTAGTGAACTGATCTAGTTTAACCTTTGTCTACACCGATAATATTATGTATATAGAAGCACAAAATGTTTTATTTAAAACTAATGAATTGATCTAGTTTAATATTTGTCTACTTTTATAATATTATGTATATAGAAGCCCAAGTTTTTTTATTTAGAACTAGTGAACTGATCTAGTTTTATCTTTCTCTTCACCTATAATATTATATATATCGAAGCACAAGCTGTTTTATTTAGAACTAGTGTACTGATCTAGTTTAATCTTTGTCTACACCTATAATATTATGTATATAAAAGCACAAATTGTTTGATACAGAACTAGTGGACTGATCTAGTTTAATGTTTGTCTATACATATAATATTATGTATATAGAAGCACAAGCTTTTTTATTTCGAACTAGTGTATTGATTTAGTTTAATCTTTGTCTACACCTATAATATTATGTATATAGAAGCACAAGCTGTTTTATTTAGAACTAGTGGACTGATCAAGTTTAATCTTTCTCTTCACCTATAATATTATGTGTATAGAAATACAAGCTGTTTTATTTAGAACTAGTGAACTGATCTAGTTTAATCTTTGTCTACACCTATAATATTATGTATATAGAAGCACAAGATGTTTTTTTAGAACTAGTTGACTGATCTAGTTTTATCTTTGTCTACATCTGTAATATTATGTATATAGAAGCACAAGCTGTTTTAGTTAGAACTAGTGCACTGACTTAGTTTAATCCTGGTCTACACCTATAATATTATTTATATTTAAACACAAGCTTTTTTATTCAGAACTAGTTGTTTCATATTTTTAATTTTTGTCAATACCTATTATATTATGTATGTAGAAGCACAAGATGTTTTGTTAGAACTAGTGAACTGATCTAGTTTTATCTTTCTCTTCACCTATAATATTATGTATATAGAAGCACAAACTTTTTTATTCATAACGAGTGGACTGTTCTGGTTTAATTTTTGTCTACACCTATAATATTATGTATATAGAAGCACAAGCTGTTTTATTTAGAACTAGTGGACTGATCTAGTTTAATCTTTGTCTACACCTATAATATTATGTATATAGAAGCACAAGCTGTTTTATTTAGAACTAGTGGACTGATCTAGTTTAATCTTTGTCTACACCTATAATATTATGTATATAGAAGCACAAGCTGTTTTATTTAGAACTAGTGGACTGATCTAGTTTAATCTTTGTCTACACCTATAATATTATGTATATAGAAGTACAAGCTGTTTTATTTAGAACTAGTGAACTGATCTAGTTTAACCTTTGTCTACACCTATAATATTATGTATATAGAAGCACAAGCTGTTTTATTTAGAACTAGTGGACTGATCTAGTTTAATCTTTGTCTACACCTATAATATTATGTATATAGAAGCACAAGTTTTTTTATTCAGAACTAGTGGACTGATCTAGTTTAATTTTTGTCTATACCTATAATATTATGTATTTAGAAGCACAAGCTGTTTTATTTAGAACTAGTGGTCTGATCTAGTTTAATCTTTGTCTACACCTATAATATTATGTATATAGAATCACAAGTTGTTTTATTCAGAACTAGTGAACTGATGTAGTTTACTCTTTGTCTACACCTATAATATTATGTGTATAGAAGCACAAGCTGTTTTATTTAGAACTTGTGGACTGACCTAGTTTAATCTTTGTCTACACCTATATTATTATTTGTATAGAAGCACAAGCTGTTTTTTTAGAACTAGTGTACTGATGAAGTTTAATCTTTTTCTTCACCTATAATATTATGTGTATAGAAGCACAAGCTGTTTTATTTAGAACTAGTGGACATACCTAGTTTAATTTTTGTCAATACCTATAATATTGTGTATATTATAGCACAAATTATTTATTCAGAACTAGTGGACTGATCTAGTTTAATCTTTGTCTACACCTATAATATTATGTATATAGATGCACAAACTGTTTTAGTTAGAACTAGTGCACTGACTTAGTTTAAACTTTGTCTACACCTATATTATTATTTGTATAGAAGCACAAGCTGTTTCTTTAGAACTAGTGTACTGATGAAGTTTAATCTTTCTCTTCACCTATAATATTATGTGTATAGAAGCACAAGCTGTTTTATTCTGAACTAGTGGACTGATTTGCTTTAATTTTTGTCTACACTTATAATATTATGTATATAGAAGCACAAGCTTTTTTATTTAGATCTAGTGGACTGATCTAGTTTAATCTTTCTCTTCATTTATAATATTATGTAAAAAGATGAACAAACATTTTTATTCAGAACTCGTGGACTGATCTAGTTTAATATTTGTCTACACCTATAATATTATGTATATAGAAGCACAAGCTGTTTTATTCTGAACTAGTGGACTGATCTGGTTTAATTTTTGTCTACACTTATAATATTATGTATATATAAGCACAAGATGTTTTATTTAGAACTAGTTAACTGATCTGGTTTAATCTTTGTCCACACCCATAATATTATATATATAGAACCACAAGCTGTTTTATTTAGAACTAGTGGACTGATCTAGTTTAATCTTTGTCTGCAACTATAATATTATGTATATAGAAGCACCAGTTGTTTTATTCAGAACTAGTGAAATGAATGGTTTAACGCCGAGCATTTTAACAATCTAACAACTACATTTCTATAAGTTATAAATATGAACTCAGCTAAATGGTTAATCTCCGAGCGTTTTAACATTCTAACTACTCCATTTCTCCTAGTTATTAATATGAATTCAGCTGAATGGTGAAACTCCGAGCATTTTAACAATCAAACTACTTCAATAATCCTTGTTATTAATATGAACTCAGCTAAATGGTTAAACTCCCAGCATTTTAACAATCTATCTACTACAGTTCTCCTAGTTAATAATATGAACTCAGCTAAATGGTTAAACTCCGAGCATTTTAACAATCTAACAACTATAGTTCTCCTAGTTATTAATATGAACTCATCTAAATTGTTGAACTCCGAGCATTTTAACAATCTAACTGCTACAGTTCACCTAGTTATTAATATGAACTCAGCTAAATGGTTAAACTCCCAGCATTTTAACAATCTAACAGCTACAGTTCTACTAGCTATTAATATGAACTCAGTTAAATGGTTAAACTCCAAGCGTTTTAACAATCTAACTACTACAGTTCTCCTAGTTATTAATATGAACTCAGCTAAATGGTTAAACTCCAAGCATTTTAACCATCTAACTACTACAATTTTCCTAGTTATTAATATGAACTCAGCTAAATGGTGAAACCCCGATCATTTTAACAATCAAACTACTACAATTCTTTTAGTTATTAATATGAACTCAGCTAAATGGTTAAACTCCCAGCATTTTAACAATCTAACTACTACACTTCTCCTAGTTATTAATATGAACTCGGCTAAGTGGTTAAACTCCGAGCATTTTATCAATCTAACTACTACAGTTTTCCTAGTTATTAATATGAACTCAGTTGAATGGTTAAACTCCGAGCATTTTAACAATTTAACTACTACGGTTCTCCTAGTTATTAATATGAACTCAGCTAAATGGTTAAACTCCAAGCATTTTAACCATCTAACTAGTACAATTCTCCTAGTTATTAATATGAACTCAGCTAAATGGTGAAACCCCGATCATTTTAACAATCAATCTACTACAATTCTTTTAGTTATTAATATGAACTCAGCTAAATGGTTAAACTCCGAGCATTTTAACAATCTAAGTACTACTGTTCTTCTAGTTATTAATATGAACTCAGCTAAATGGTTAAACTCTGAGTGTTTTTACAATCTAGCTACTACAGTTCTCCTAGTTATTAATATGAACTCAGTTGAATGGTTAAACTCCGAGCATTTTAACAATCTATCTTCTACAATTCTCCTAGTTATTAATAAACAACAAATGCTCTTGTATGATTGTTGAATTTTGCTTTACTAGCCATTTCTAATTTAGAAATGATTTGTTAGACAGAAGGTTCTTATTTCACATCACCCACCGTCAGCTAAGGACTATTCTTTCACAATGAAGATTGGAACTTAACATAACATTATAACGTCCATATGGCTGAAAGGATAACAACATTGAATTCTGCGACAAGCAGACTGCAAGTACATTGCCCTAATCATAAGGCCATGTTACACAAACAAAAACAGACACATTTTTCCAACTACCACGCATACAAGCCGTTTAACTAAGGCCTATTGAGAAACACAATGACTACAATCCGTGATGACGAGAACATATTCAGATACTCTTTGTTGTTGTTGTTTTTTCTTTTGTTCCATTTCAGATGTCCTAGTATTGCTATATTATCCAGAAGTAAAAACATTTATTAAACTAAGCATAATTTCTTAGGGCATGTTTCAACATAATTAATATGGTAAATTACTTAACCACTACCTTATGGTATTTGAGTGTTCTGTATATACCTTTAGTAGAATGTGTAATTTCTAAATAAAACTTACACTTTGTGAAGTTTTTGTAAAATATGTGGTCTTTTCTCAATAACTTAATGTTTTCGTCCCCCGCCGAAGCAGCAGTAAGTCAAGGGATTTACAACGCTAAAGTCAGAGGTTTAATTCCCCTCGGTGGGCACAGCAGAAATCTCTTAGTGGCTTTGCTATAAGACACTCTTAAGTTTTTCCGTGAGTATTATAAGTCTAGTATAGTGTAGCTTCTATCTTCTACTTAAAGTTCAAAAATACAATATTAAACAACTTTTTCTAAAATGAATTGGTTAAACTTTCAATGAAAATAAGATGTGTTTGTGTTCTTGTGGCGACTGATGAATAAAATGTGCAATGTTGTGGTAATCGTAAATACTAATGGCGACTGAGAATAACAATACAGAACAATTATTGAAAGCATTCACCCATTTATGAATAACATTATACTTCATTTTTAAAACGACTGGGTTTTGGTAACAAATAGCGGTTGCAAAACAGCCATATACAAGTACTTATTAAAGGACTTACTAGTGGTTACTGTAAACACTGAAGGTGACTGTTAAGTAACAACATACAAGTTTCCATTATAGTAATTCTAAATACTAATGTCGATATATAAACAATAATACACTAGAATTTTTAAATTGATTTACTAATTGTAACTGTAAACATTTTCGGCTGTTATGAAATATATAAAGATATATGAAGATTTTTCAAATATTTTGGTTACCAAAAGTCATCACTTTGAAACTCTTAATTATCTAACGCAGGTCCTACATATATATATCTAACGTATATTCTATATATATCTAACGTATGTACTACATTAATATATACATAATCTCTTCTATATATACCTAACGTATTTTCTATATGCATCTAATATATGTCCTATATGTATCTAATATACGTCCTGTATATATATAACATATGTACCACTAGGGTGCGTCAGCGGATAAAGGATAAAAATTAAAATGTCCCAATTTTTTTGCTCAGTTGCTCAGTTGTGCCACTGCATAAGAAAAGAACATAGACAAAGTTTCATTTCAATCGCGAAGTATTTAGGGGTCGCGCATCTCTGGCAAAGTTCACTATTTTCCTTATATTTACCCTACATTACATTGTTAATGGTAATTAAATTATTTAAAGAAATTATTTAATATTTATTGATTATACTATTTAACAAAAACATTAAAACTTGGAAGAAAAATTTATTTCATTGAAGTTTTATCTTGCCTGCCCCCTTCGCATTATGTTCGCCGATGTTCTTCTGCCACCTGAATCATATACTGAAATTGATCTTCGTTCTTGGTGCGGCCCTTTGCTGTGAACTGTTGAATTATAGCTACTCCTCTTTCAGCTGCGTCATTTGTCACAAAAAGTTTCTTTACTCTGTCCTTTCCTTGTTTGTACTCTTTGGAGGCGCTCCACTCTTTCGGTGGTAATGATAAAAATGCGCTACTAATATCCAGATGGTAGAATGTTTGTTTGTTTTTGGAATTTCGCACAAAGCTACTCGAGGGCTATCTATGCTAGCAGTCCCTAATTTAGCAGTGTAAGACTAAAGGGAAGGCAGCTAGTCATCACCACCCACCGCCAACTCTTGGGCTACTCTTTTACCAACGAATAGTGGGATTGACCGTCACATTATAACGCCCCCACGGCTGGGAGGGCGAGCATGTTTGGCGCGACTCGGGCGCGAACCCGCGACCCTCAGATTACGAAGCGCACGCCTTAACGCGCTAGGCCATGCCAGGCCCCAGATGGTAGAAAATTTTCTTCGTTGCCGAGGTAAAAAAATCTGGAAGTTTTCTGAAAACAGCATTGCTTGCAGCATCAACTGTTAAACGTGGAGTTGGCCTAGGAGATCCTTTCACGGTATTCATATTTGAGACCATCTTGAGTTTGTCGCTATTCGTTACACCGTCATCAAAGAGCGCAAGCCCAACTGCAACCTCAGATAAATACCATAAATGCCGATTCATTGCCTTTGTACCAACTTCCTTAATCATATGATTTTCATGCAATGCAAGTTTCTTGAGTAGTGTAAGTTCCCTTCGAGCTGCCACGGAAGCATCCTTAGCTGTAAACCATGAGAGCAAGTAATGTTTAGTTATAAAGACACACAAATCGCCACGTTTGCTGCAGAAATGTGCGTCAAATGAAACACGAGATGAAGCAGGCCGTGGTTGCAGTCTACCAAACTCCTCTTGGAACATCCAAATTTTTAGAGAATATATTGCTCGAGGCATCCATCGTGCACGATGTACAGCACCAGAAGTACGGAAAGAAACTGAGAACGTCCGTGTGGAAGAGATCCAAGAAAAATGACAGCTAATTCCAAGAGCTCTTTATAATCGTCCCGTGGTTGATGAGATTGAATGAGATTCTGACAAAATTGAATAATATCATCCTTCCAAGGCTGTATTCGGAGTGGCATTTCTTCTATTGCTGTTATGTACTTAGTTTTATTAATTTTAGGCCAACAATCTCTAAAGTTTAAAAACAAAGTAATATCTGGACTTTTTGATGTCTCTATCACGAGAGTAGAGAATACAGCGCTCAGAAGAATCTCCAAAATGTGATGTCTACAGGCAAGGTGCAAGAGCTCACGTTCAAGTAACATTTCAATCCTCAGACAGACGCCAGATTTGGATCCTGTATTGGTCGCCGTGGTATCAAAGCAAAGCGATTTAATTCTGTCTTTTACATTCCATTCTACTAAAACTGATCCGATCTCAGAAGCTACTGAATTTGCATCCCCACTGTCAATCTTGGGCACTGAAAGAATCTTCTCTATACCTTTACCTGAAACTAAAATTGCCAAACGTTCGATCTTCTCTCTGCCAACCAAGTCAGGCATCAGCTTACCATCCCAATGTAATGTCCATAACATAATAGGACATATGTTAGATATATATACATTATATATATATATATATATAGGACATACATTAGGTAAATATCGTACGTGCATTAAATATATATAGAACATGTATCAGATATATATAGAACATACATTAGATATATATAGACACGCATTAGATATATATAGTATATACATTACATGTTTATAGTACATACATTAGGTATATATAGTACATACGTTATATATATATATAGGACATGGTTAGATATATATAGTATATACATTAGATATATATATATATATATAGGGCATACATTAGATATACTGCTGGTCAAAACCTTAAGGCCAATGAACATAAAGGAAAAATATGCATATACTATGTATATCTAACGTATGTTCCATATGTATCTAACGTATGTACTCTAGTTATCTAATTATGTCCTATATATATATATATAAATATACTCTATACATATCTAATGTGAATCATATATATATCTAATGCGCGTCCTATATATATCTAACGTATGTTCTATATATATCTAACGTACGTTCCATATATATCTAACGTATGTTCTATATATATGTAAAGTATGTCCTGTATATATCTAACGTGTGTTCTATATACATCCAATGTATGTTCTGTATATATATATCTAACGTATGTCTAGCATATGTCCTATATATATCGAACTTATGTTCTATGTATATATAACGTATGTCCCATATATATTTAATGTATGTCCTATATAAATTTAACGTATGTTCTATATATATCTAAGTTCTATATATATATATCTAACGTATTATACATGTGTAACGTATGTACTATTTATATCTAACGTTATGTTGTATATATATGTAACGTGGGGCCTGGCATGGCCTAGCGCGTTAAGGCGTGCGCTTCGTAATCTGAGGGTCGCGGGTTCGCGCCCGAGTCGCCCCAAACATGCTCGCCCTCCCAGCCGTGGGGGCGTTATAATGTGAAGGTCAATCCCACTTTTCGTTGGTAAAAGAGTAGCCCAAGAGTTGGCGGTGGGTGGTGATGACTAGCTGCCTTCCCTCTAGTCTTACACTGCTAAATTAGGGACGGCTAGCACAGATAGCCCTCGAGTAGCTTTGTGCGAAATTCCAAAACAAACAAACAAACAATATATGTAACGTATGCTCTATATATATCTAACGTATATTCTATATATATCTAACGCATGTTCTATATATATCTAACGTATGTTCTATATATATCTAACGTATATATCTACTGTATATATATCTAACGTATGTTCTATATATATCTAACGTATATATCTACTGTATATATATCTAACGTATGTTCTATATATATCTAACGTATATATCTACTGTATATATATCTAACGTATGTTCTATATATATCTAACGTATATATCTACTGTATATATATCTAACGTATGTTCTATATATATCTAACGTATATTCTATATATATCTAATGTATGTCCTACTTTAGATATGCTTAGTATAAATTCTTATACTTCTTGCTAATATCTATAGAACCCGGATGAAATATGTATTGTTGTAGAATGTATTAGGTGTAATTCGAATATTCTATGACAGATAATTGAAAAGGGAAGAGCCGTCTTTACCAAGCAGTTGCTTATTATAGTATTTTGCTAGTCATCACGTCTTACGGGCTAATAACCCCACTTCTTCTATCTTGTATGAAACGCTCTTCACTGTGCACTGAAGATTCATGGGTTTGGTACAACTGAATGAAATCTTTTTAATGAGTTTTGGTTTCTTCATGTCTGATGTGACTCACAGCAGGATATAACTCTAACTTACACCACGATTTGTTGCATTGGGCTTCCAGTTTCCAGCTATCATCATCAATGTTGCATAGCTTTAAGCAATCTTCAAAAGTGGAGACTATCAGATCAGTATAACAATAAATATAATAATGATAAAACACATAAATGTTTTTACACTTTGCAGAGCAGATTACAAGATTGAGATTATGTTTGTATGAAAAGAGTAAGCATAATCCACAAAATGTAATTTTCACTTACGCCTTTTTATGGAATTTAGCGTCGCACAAAAATGCATAGACTTAAGTTTCCTACTCGTACAAACTGCTTAAAGAATAGACAAGAGACATACCTCACACATTCACAGTTTATAATTGTAGTTCCTTCCTTTGTCATATCTTTTATAGAGAGTATTTTCTCCACTTCTATATAATGTCCCCGCACATTTTAACAATTAAGGAATAATGACTTGTTTCTAACACTGTATTATTCATTCTGGATATTGTTGTTATGTACCCCTCTGTGTCCATAGAAGATGGAATAGATGCATCTAGTAACAGTATGAAACATAGTCATTCAACACTTGAGACTTTAAATATACCATTTCGGTTGACCAACAATATATTTCCTAAGTTTTTATGCACATATACTTTAATTTTTACGATACTGTTTACAAACAAACACAGGTATGAACACTTCTGTTGCTCTCCCTAAAAATTTTATGGACACATTGGAAAGCTGTTCAATTTTCCATTGGTAGTTTGAAACAAGACCTAATACGTGGTATCATTACAATCATTAAAGTTTTGGTATTTGTAGTCATGACTATTCATTTTTTTATTATAATTTGTTAATTTCGTTAATTTATTTCATAACGTTTAATTCACTGTTTTGCACTCTGAGAATATTTTTCAGATCCTTACTTGATACGATTATCTTTGTTGGAAATAACAACCTTGTTATTGAAATCCACCAGAAAATGAGTTCAATCATTGATTTTACATTTCAAATCACACCATCCACATAATTCTATACAACTGAAAAGTATTGAAAGGCTTTAACACAAGTAAAACAACCGCTTTGTCAGACTTCAGAAAACCTCTTCATTTTAATGGTTACCGTAATAACTATACTTAAGAATTTTTTTAAAAGTTTCTTTTAAATAAAGTTTGACAAAAACGGTTCAAGAAAACTTTACAGAATGAAAAGCTCAGCTGGATTCCTCATTTTGTAAAACTATTTAATATTCTGAGTGAAATATTCGTATTGTACAAATATTACACCAAGAAATTATTTGTTTAATCAGTGTAAATAAGAAAAATGAGTGAAAAGCAAAATTGACTTCCTAAAAACATTGGACTGAGTGGCTATTGTATTGTTAAGAATTCGATATATTAAATAAGATTCACTTAGTGTGATAACACATTGGTAAAACTGATCGTCCAGTACATGAACATTATAAGAATCTATTGCCACTTTCTAATTAAACATTGTTCAGTACATAAAACAACATAATTGGGTTGTCACGTTGTCTAAACTGAATTTAAACTATCAAATAAATAAACTGAAATAGATATAACAAATGAAATAAAAATCTCAAAGCCAACACTTATTATACACATACTTATCATGTTGTTTAACTCAAATTCACTTACCATACCGAAGATCAATCACTCTCTTACAAAAGTGAAACTTTCTTGGCTGAAGATTACTCTTATCCCGTGAAACGTAATGAAAATCCATTTACCATTTATTTGTCCAACTCATTAAATGATCTAAAACCTTTTGTAAATCAGCAGCATCCTCTTCACAGATAGCAACTTAATATAATCTGCAAGTTTATACATTGACTATTCCTCCTTCATCTATATCACTAGTGTGAAGACCTTAAGACTGAGATAACCCCTTTTAACATTAATCCAACCTCACTGAAATCCATTTATAATAAACTTATGCTTTCTTCCATCCAGCCCTCAGTGGCACAGCGCTACTTACAACGCTAAAATCCAGGTATCGACCCCCGTGATGGGCAGAGCACACATAGCCCATTGTGTAGCTTTGTGTTTAATTACAAACAACAGCGACATTTTTCATCTAGCCACTCTTTTATACAATTAGCTAACTTGTTTCCCCCACAAGAGAACATTTTTACAAACCTTTTATGTGGTACCTTGATAAATGCTGTTTGAAAATCCAAATACACTAAATCTACATTCTTATCTTCACCTACTAAAACAGTAACATTTTTAAAGAATGTCACAAGCTTTATATTGTAAGATGTTTCCTTCTGAAACTATGTTGACTATCCAGCAAAATTCTAATCCTTTTTAAATACCATTGCAAAAAATCTTTTATAAATTTTCCGCAACCGACGTAAGACTAACAGGCCTGTCCACACTGGTGCAACAGTATGTCTGCGCACTTACAACTCTGGAAACCAGGTTTCGTTACCTGTGGTAGGCAAAACACAGATAGCCCTTTGAGTAGCTTTGTGATTAACTATAAACAAACAAATACCTAATAGGCCTATAATTATAGAGGTAATCTTGTTTGTTTTGTTTTGAATTTCGCACAAAGCTACTCGAGGGCTATCTGTGCTAGCCATCCTAGGGAAGGCAGCTCCGCCAATTCTTGGGCTACTCTTTTACCAACGAATAGTGGGATTGACCGTAACATTATAACGCCTCCACGGCTGAAAGGGCGAGCATGTTTGGCGCGACAGGGATGCGAACCAGCGACCCTCAGATTACGAGTTGCACGCCTTAACACGCTTGGCCATGCCGGGCCCTGTGATTTTACATTGTTATTTTGATCATCTGTCTCCAAATAAGTCAACAACAGATAATTCTTGTCGCATCCCTTCAAAATTTTCTTTTCTAAAATTTGTAACCAAAATATCATTATTTCTATTTCTACATACCAGAATGAGCAATGATCACTTGAACCCAGTTGTTCCACAGTTTAACCCTATTACTGATTTCTGTAATTGAAGATTAAAGGTTAGTTTGAAGTGAAACAAAAAGCAACACAATAATCTATATGTGATTTCCCACCAAAGGTATCGAAATCCATATCCTATTGTTGTAAGCCCACGAATATACCACTGTGCCATTGACCTATTGGTAAAAAAAATCACAATGATAAGTTTTCAAAACCTTTCTCCTACATGGGTTGAGTCTAGCATTTAACAATCTTTATGTCTGAAATGAAAATCTCTCATAATTAAGACTTCAATAAGTGTTGAAATATTATTCTCATTTAAACTTTCCCACTAATTTCATGAGTTTTATCTAGTTGTGTATAACAGATTCCCAATAAAAAAAATTTTCCCTTTATGTCTGCTCATAGAAACCCAGGTTGATTCAATTTCCTTGTTATTATATTTGATATCCACAACTGCCACAGGATGTAACTCACACTTTACGTCTAAAGGTCTTCCCCCTCTCTTTAATACTCTATCCGTATTAAATAACTTATGACTCTGTACTTCAAAAAACTTCTGTCGTCAAAACGTAAATACGTTTCAGTTACTCCCATTATATCAACATCCATCATTCTTGCCAGTGCTCTAATGTAATCTGTTTTATTTCTTATACTTCTACCATTAGAACAGTAACAATTAAAACTATTCTTAGGACTAGCACTGTTCTTACTTCCTGTGCTAAACGTTTCTCTGCATATTTTATTTACATTCAGTTTATCCTGGCTCTCACCACTATCTAGTCCTAGTTTACAATTTCCCTTTCAGCTGAATAAATAATTCTAGTAAACAAGCCTGCCCCCATCTTTGGACTGATCCAAAAGGTCCAACCAAACAACTTGCTCATTCTTACTTACCTAAGCCTAGCATTTAGCCCTAGTGACCTACTTTTAACTTCATACACACAATTAATTCTGGACAGTATCCCTGCCAAAATTAAATTATAGCCTTTTACTTTAAATGGCTTTGTTGAAAGCCACTTAAAGGTTGAAATTTGTTGCTCTGTACAACAGGGTCATTGTAATTAAATTTTGTCACCCAGCAGCACAGTAGCACATCTGCAGATTCACATTGCTAGAAACTGGGCTTAGATACGCAGATAGCCCATTGTGTAGCTTTGTGCTCAATTCCAAACAAATAAAAATAACTACATTCACTACTTTTAGCTCTGTTAGTATTCTTTTCTGAATGTATTTAATGTATTTCTTACATGTAAAATTTTAATCTGCTCTTGAAATCCTGCTGTCATTACCCTTCATCTCAATAGTTTACCCTTCTTTTTATTTTTTACCTCTACTTTAATTAAGCTAGCCTCCACCTCTTCTTACAATCTCCAAACTCTACATACAAACTGCACATTTTCACTACTAGTAACTAGCATCCTTAAATATATATATCAATCCAGAGTTCCCAAATAAAACCAACAACATTTAACATTACGCTCTTAGCAAAATATAAAGACAAAGAGTCTCTTCTGACTCAGTTTTATAAACCTAGAATAAACAAATATAATTATTGGCTTTTATGATTATTATTTGCTATTTGTCTGATAGGTTGTAATTATCTATAAATAAGTTATTCTAATATCTTTTAACTTGCGTGTGCCAGCACATTACATTTCTATTATCAAGTCAGTTTTTAGTTGTTCTACGTGTCCTTATCGGTTATCAGTGTGTATTAGTTTTTAATGCTTTAACCTCTGATAAAGATATAAACCAAAATATCTGGCTTGAATGAATTTTTGTTTTCTGGAATATGATCAGTCTTTGTTTGTTTGTATTCATTTATTTTTCTTAAAATCAATTACATTTACTACTCCCATAAACTTTGAAGACAACTACTCCATGTCTTTATAAAAAAATGTCTTATTTGAAGATGATTACCATCCTGCCAAAATTTATATTTGTATACCGTAGTCCTACTATTCTCACTGTTAAGTAGGAAAAAAGATGATACGTCAAAACTACCAGTTTCCTTTACAGTCTTAAACACCTCAATCAGACCTTTAACTCTTTTTTCAAAAGAAAACAATTCGAAAGATTTCAACTTTTTCTGGTATGAAAACCTCTACATCCTAGGCAACATTTTAGAAAACCTTCTCTGAGCTCTTTCGAACAATTCAATGTATTTCCTAAGGAAAGGAGCTAAAGACTGAACAGAATACTCCAAATGTGGCCTAACCAATGATTTATAAACAATGAAATTATAATCTCTTTCGACTTGCATTCAATATTTCTGTAGGTAATCGAAAATCCTATTTTCCCTACCATTAGCAACAGCATACAACTTGGATGGCTTTAGAGACTGATCAACTAGTACACCAAGATCCTTTTCCTTCATAACAGTGTTAAAGTTATTCCCATTCAAATTATACTTAATTAAATAAGTATTAGTAAATAATTAAAATCAAACTCTGAAAACCCACGTGAATGATATTGCATTTAATATAAATAAAACCACATGCTATTTATTTCTCCAACTCACTAAATGATACAAATGCTTTTGTAAATGAACAGCTTCCTCCTCTTAATACAATTTGCAAATCTAAGTAATTTATTGTCCACTCCTTCATCAGCATCATTGATGTAAATTAAAAAGAGCAAAAGTTCTAATACTGAATCCTGAGGTGACCTACTTGTGACATTAATACAATTTGACTGAACTCCGTTTGTAATAGCAATCTGCTTTCTTCTATACGGCCATTGTTCTAACCAATTTGCTAAATTATTCGCCACACTTATAGAGATATTTTTACAAGCCTTTTATATGCGCCTTGTCAAATGTTTTCTGAAAATCCAGATACATTAAAACTACACCCTTATTCTCATCTACATAAGCAGTAACCAGAATGTAATCATGTAACCTAAATGAAGTCAAAATTTTCATTTACTAAAACTGTGTTGACTATCCAATAAAATTGTAAGCTTTGTTAAATGAGTTTGCGAAACATCTTTTAAGAGACTTTCCAAAAGATTTCCCATAAATAATTTTTATCACTTCCCTTGGAAAGAGGAATTACATGAGAAAACTTCCGATTCTTTGGTATCTACCCACTATTTAAGAACTGACAAGAAAACAGCAGTAAATGTCTCACGTGTACAAACACTTAGGGAAATGTTATATGATCCAAGAGCCTTATCGTTATTTAAACCTCCCGAATTTTTCTTAACCAGCACAGGATTAATGCAGTCATTTTGTTTGATCTCGTTTATATCAACTGTTTAAGATGTGGAATTATGCTTAAATTTTCGTTATTAAAAACCGAAGAAAAATCAAAATTTAGTAATGTATATATATATTTTTGTAAGGGGTTTATAAAATCGTTATACTAAATTATATATATTATTTCATTTAAAATACACACACACACACACACACATATATATATGACACTTAATATTAATGTCATACGACATGTACAATTGTTGTCGTTCTTTGGTGGCTTGTAAAAGACGAACATACCACAACAATGAGAACTATCGTGTGGCTGGAACATTATTATACACTTTTCTAATTTTTTAAAATATCTAAGAAACACTAGTAATACTGTCTCATGACAGTATTCTGTATATATATATGCAATCAAATACAAAATCAGCACAATTAATTAACTGAAGTTACACAAAAACTAATATTTGTAACATTGTTTAAAATAACACTTTAGGTATGTCGCAATAGGGATTTTTTGTTATTTTTTATTTTGGGAATATATCGACCTCTATCGTAGAATAGCTGTAATTTAATTTGCAGTAGCTATCATTTAACGCGCGTGCTCACGTTTCTTAGTTCTTACTTTGTTAGTGGTATACAAAAAAAGCGATGGAAAACATGGATACTGTTGGTGGTTTCGATGGAAATGGTACATCTAGCCCTGATAATAACTTTGACCTCAGGTACATTGATTTTAGTATTAATAACCGTTTGATACTTTAAGTAAAAGCATTAGCGGTAACGTTGAATATTTTCATTGTTTTTAGTGTTAAGGTGCTCAGATTTTCTATTTAGCTGTTAACGGTTACACAAGTTAGGGTTAAGTTGTCGTTAGGCTTAGCAGTGGGAACTTATTGTTTGTTATAGTGGTAGTGTTGGTTTACATTGGTAGACCTTAGCGGTAATTTGACTGAGCGTATATATGTGGTATTATTCATCATTATTAACAATGTTTTGTAATATATTATATAGATAACAATGGATCGCCTAGTCTTTATTTCACAGTTCAAGGTTGTTGTATTTGTTCGGAGGAATGAACACTGAAATCGCCCATTTCTTTCCAGAGATATTCATTGTTGATTATTATTTTAAGCAGTTTTATTACTTTTTCAGGTTTACATTGAGGTAGGGGTTTCATTTATTTTTAAATGTGTCAATTTACTCACTATTGGATTCGACAGTAGTAAATGGTAAATGACTGGATACAGTGAAACCTGCTAGACCAAAGTAGAGCATCAACATTAGTATCATTTCATGCATCACTGATCTTTATAGGTCCAGCCAAACTAAATTAGAGCATAAACAGAGGTAGTGTTTGCATCACTGATTTGTATTGGTTCAGGAATGTGAAATGACATACTGATTTCAGTTTTAACATTAGATTCTTGACAAGTGATGGACAATGAGTTTCATTATCATTATGCTATTTTTAAAGTGGATTTACAACTTGTGAGAGTTGAATTGCATTGAAATAAATCATCCAAATTTAGCGTGTGTTAATGCTTTAGATGGTTTTGTTTTTGTTGCACAATATTCTTTTTTGTGAGATTTATATATCAGCAATTTCTATTTCATATTAACATTCTTTCATAGCCAGAAACTACAATTATCTTCAACCCCTTAAATTACCAGACCAAGCAGACTTCATCTCAAAAATCTTAAATTTACATATCTCTGAAACCACCCTAATGTTTCTTTTCAATAAAACAATATTTTATCTCATTTTTTATCCTGTCACTGTATGGGTTGATCAGTTTGACTGACCTTATAACCACCAAAACAAATCAATTTAAAATTACCTTTTTTCTTTGGAGAATAATTTCAAATTGTAATGTGAAACTACATTTGTCTGTCCTAAGTATTTTTAAATTTGGTGATGACAAGAAAACCTACTTGTAGAGAAAAATATATGTGTAAAAATGGCTGGTTTGGGTTGAGAAAATTTTTATGTAGAGGAGTGAACAGTGTTTCGACCTTCTTCGGTCATCATCAGGTTCACAAAGAAAGAAAGAGGTAACTGACCGATAGCTGACCACATGTTTGAAGGGGGTGGTATAACCGAGTGTAGGAATGTAGAGGGCGTACTTAGATGTTTGATAATATTTATTAATATAGGTATAAAGGTGTTCCTTTGTATTGGTTTATTTTGGGCTTGAGTTGTTGTATAAGTAAGGCTTCTTTAATTTTGCATTTGTTTGTTTGTTTCTTTATTTAGTATTTGGGTGTTTTCTATGGTTATGCTATGTTTATTTGATTTGCAGTGTTCAAAAACCTGTGAAGGCGACTTTTTGTGTTACCTTTCTTTGTTAACCTGACGATGACCGAAGAAGGTCGAAACGTTGTTCACTCCTCTACATAAATATTTTTTCAACCCAAACCAGCTGTTTATACATATATGGCTTTAAACTTGTATACATCAACTTGTGCTTCAAGTTTATTGTTTATGTGCTATTTAACTGTGTTTAACTACTATTCTCACCATTATAAGTTACAAATTACTTGAACGTGTGGACAAAAACATATACACATTATTGTATTCCACAGTTTGACACTAGTAGACTTGCACTACAACTTCAGTTATGTGTATAATAATAAAAAAACTATCAATAATGATACCTGTAAATTCAGCTTTTGGACCAAGCAACCATTGGAACAGTGCTAACTAAAATATCTAATATAAAAGTATTGATTCACCTGGTAACCTGAGACACTTGAAAAATCATGACAATGTAAGATAAAATGTAGTCCTAATAAAATGTGTTGAAAACATATATGTGTGATTTCATGTTAAGTGAAATGAAAATTGTTAATTACCAGTGTTAAAATGAAGAATGAACTTACATATGTGCCTGTATAAGTAAAATACGAAAATTAATATCAAGATGTTTTGATAAAACAGAGGAGGTCTCATTTAAAATGTGTTTTTTAAAGACATTTCTCATTCTTCATGATTTATTTTCAAAGGGTCGATATTAGTTTTATATTTCTTCAAAGAAAAAAATCAACTGCTCATCTTAATTTTTATTCAGTGGTCTTTTTTTATGATCAAAAATCAGTTTGGAAAAGGAAAACAAGTGGACAGGTAGCTGTAAAAAAGAAGTGGGATGCTAAATGTGTATTTCTTCAATTGGCCCAAAGGAAATGAAACTATGGTATACTGCATAGTAGACTTGCCAAACCATCATATTGTCTTTTTACATTCAGTTCATGATATAAAAACAGGCTATCGCCAATTAACAATTTAAGCCCATCTTTGAGAAGGTGTCAGTTGCAGTTGGGAAGACGTGTATGTATATGTGTTATAACTTAGAAATAAGCTAAAACAAAATAAATTAAACAAAAAAAAAACTGTATTAATTGAAAAGATCCCAGGATTTTTTGTTTTTTGTAGATCTTATTGAGAGATGTAAGAATATATGGTAAAAACCTGAAAAGGCTGAATAACTGGTGACATGGTCAAACTGTGACCTGAAGTAAGGCTATTTTTAGCAAAATCAGGTTACATACAGCTGTATTTTTTTACAGGAGATCATAAACTTTTAATTACAACAATTGCTGATTTATCAACTGATATGTTATAGGAAATTAGAAAAACAAATTCAGCTTTGTATCATATCAAGTCTTAGAGCTATGGCTTATTACATAAACCAATATTTTTTTAAGATTTTGGGTTTTCAGGTGATTTTACTACCTCACTATGCAAATCCTGATAGCAATAAACTTTGACAGAAGTGTAATTTGAAAGACAGAGTTACAGGCTATTCAACTCTCCCAGCACAGGCTTGGTCCATAAGACAGAATTCATAACCATTTGTTCACTTTACAGTTTATATACTACTGACTTTTAGTATATTAAGTGTATCTTCACAATATGTGGTAGACCTTTAGTAAACATTACAATGCTTTTGGACATGAAGAATCGATGAAGTGTTTATACTCTTTGTAATATATCAGTTGTTTGTTTTAAAACTAGTGCTTGTGCAAAGTGATTTTTATTTTAAGATTACTTTTCTTTGTCTCAAAAATATCAAATTTTATTGACATAACCTCTAAAGCTTAAATACATATAACTTTTCCCTTTGTAAAACTTTATCTGTTATCATGTTTATTTGTTTCTTCAACCTGTAGACAACTCATCAAATATAATAAAAAGGAAAATTGTAAAATTAGAAATAAAATGAGCAGTACTGTGTGCTTTTTGTTTAAGAACAAATAAGATGTTAACCATCTTCCGCAAGGAAAGGTTTGTTTCTGTGAATACTGTGAATGTAACTTAATTCTGCAAATAAAATCTATTTCACTGAATTAGAATTCTTATCTGTATCATTTGTTTTTGTTAGTTGTTAAACTATGATAGAAAATTTTAATATTTTTGACTAGTATTAGATATCTGGACAGGTATTGTCTGGCCTTAGAAGACAAAGTTCAGTAAGCATCATTTGTTTGTTAAGAGTTCTATACAGTAATCTAAATTATCTGGTATTGTTTGTGAGGAGAGATCCATGATAATTATAAATGATTATATAGTCTGCTTAAATGTTTTATTCTTTCTTGTGGAAAGATCACGTTCAAGGTCTCCCATTGAACGAAACAAAGAAAGAGACAGAAAGGATTATTCTAGGGACAGAGGTGGGGAAAGACGTCAACATAGACAGACAGGCTACAGACGTGTGTATGTAGCTAATATACCTTTTGAATCTAAATGGACAGATATTAAAGATCTCTTCAGGGAGCAAGGTGAGTTGTATTTGAAATATAGTGTGATACTGTTATGTACATATATAGCTTTAAGGGTAGTTTTTGGTTTTAAACTGAATTGAAGGTTATTATTAGCTCCAGTAGCACTTTCACAGTTTGTTTGTTTGAACTAAATAAAACATTAAATCTTTAGGATAATGTTCATATATAAAATATTGAGGTGAAATGTAACTGGAATCATATAAAGAGGGAGTTGCTGTCTTGTGTGTGAAGGGGTCAGTAGGTGTCGGTTTAGGTCATTATGAGATCCAATAAAATGTAACAGTCTTCAGTTATGTTTTATTCAAGGGTTTAAGCTTGTAGATATATTAAATGTTCTTATTTGCTAAAATTATTTTTATATGCTTGTAAAATGTAATCAGAATTTAAAAAAATACGTTTTAAATTTTATGAGCCAGACCTTTTTGGTTTCTTTATTTTGAAGATAACTTTCTGTTTTTTATCAGTACTACATTACTATCTCGTGCATACAAAATCACTGATAGTTTTAACCTTTACTAAGTGGATTTTTCATCTTTCTTTTGTTAAAGCTAAAGCCAGAAAGATAAGTGACAATAAAAAGGGGACCCCTACACAGTAATTAAACGTGTGCAAAAACGGCTCGTTTGGGTTGAGAAAATATTTTACGTAGAAGGTCTAAACATTGTTCGCTCTTCTACGTAAAATATTTTCTCAACCCAAACGAGCTGTTTTTGCATATATATTTCTCTACAAGTGGGTTTTCTCGACATCACTGAGTAGTTAAACAAATACATTTTGAAAATAATTACAAACTTTTAAATAACTTAAGTCTAGGAGTAAACCAATCTTCTAAACGTGTAATTTGAAACAAAGATAAAGTAATAAAAATCTCGAACTCAAAACAGTAAAATAAATTATAAAGTAATAGAATCTAATCTGAATTAGGAATGTTGACACTCTTAGAAACAGGTGAAACACTAGTGTGATAAATATTAAACAGGTTGCATTCAATTTATTAGAAATAGATGCACATTGAAAAAGACCCAGCATAAGTCTTAAGAACTGCTTTTTCAATAGCCCAATCTATCTTGCACCAAAGTGTGAAACACTTAAGTATCTGACTGTAGAAAATGACATATAGTAGATCTGACAGAACAATACTGCTTAAGCATTTTAATGACATTCACCCTTGAGTTATTATCACAAAATTTCATTTTCCTGACTTCATTTTTTGTGATTTTTTCATTTTTCTTTCTCTGCATATACAATTAAAAGTTAAGTCATCCTTTCCTTTCTCAAGCTAAATTAAGCTTGGTTTTTAATGTTTTTGAACAGTTGGAGATGTTTCTTACGTTGAACTCTTCAATGATGAAAATGGAAAGTTTCGTGGATGTGGGTAAGTAAATCATGATAATGGATGATTAAAGCTAGTCTGTTATAATGTGTTTGGGGGATGGAACTGTGCCATAAGTAAGAAGTTGTCCAGAAAGAGAAAACTTATCACATTTAAACTGTATATGTAGGCATTGAATAATTTAAATATTAGTTAACTTTCTGAATTAATACCTTCAATCCAGTTCTGGATACAGTTAACTTGTATAAAGCATGCTCAAAATGGGTGAGAATTTTTCCTTGGGAAATCTTAAAAGATTATAAAAGAGTTCCAATGACAAAATTAAAACATTTCAGCTTTATGAATTTTTATTAGAAAAAGAAAGACAAACAGATGCGAACTTCTGGCATAAGTAATTAATGTTTATTCTTGAATATATTCAAGTATCTGATAAACCAGCAATTAGTATGATACACAAATGTTTAACTAGTGTGTTTTCAAGTAAGCAATTGAAATGGTAATTATTAGTTACTGTTGTGATTTAGGATTGTTGAGATGAAAGATGAAGCTGCAGCACAGAAAGCTATTGATGTACTGCATAGATTTGAATACAAGGGAAGAAGTCTGGTTGTGAAAGAAGTAAGTGTTGAACATTAAGAATTATTAATAAGTTTGTAGAAGCATAGTTTAACTCACTAAATTATCCAGAGGAACCTATATTTCATCTGTTATTGGTTTTATCATTATGCTTTTGTTATAGTTCAGTAAAATGCATGTATTTAGAACAGCACGTGTGTTCCTCATAACAGTTAATACTGTATCGTTGTATCTAGAGCAGGATGATTCAGTGATTAATAAGTGTTTCCAACTTTTATTTCTAGTCATCAAAAAAATAATTAACTGATCTAACTTCTGGCTATAATTGTTTGATTATTTCTACTGTACAAGTGATCAGAATATTACCATCATATTTAACTGTTATTAAACACCAAACTACATAATGGAGTGTCACATTATGAGTTTAGTTCTTCTCACCACTACACTTCCTTGCCCGGTATTTATTGTTACGAAGCTACTAATGCTTTCTGACAGTATTGCTAATTTTAAGGTGCTGATTATAAGGAAGACAACTGGCTAGCAACACCGACTGCTAGCTTTGGCTAATAGTGTAAATTTACTGGTGTATTATGTTCCATGTTTGTTTCTAATTAATAACTGTGATTCTTTAACTCTGCTGACACTGCCTAAGCCCACTGGATCAAACTTCTAAAGTCACTACTAGTAACTTCTAATGTATTAAATGTATCTTCATAAACTTTGATAGGCATTTGGTACACATTACAAGGCTTTTATACATAAAGTCAGGTTTTTTAATGAAGTATTTTTTATTAATATTTGTTCATGAAATTGTTGATTTTGTAACTAGTACAAGAGTAAAGTGATTTTCATTCTGAGATTAAAGATACTTTCCTTTGTCTCGGAAATCTCATATTTCACTTGTATAATCACTGGGAGGTTCAACTGTTAAATATATCCCACATATATTGTTTATTTTACTTTCAGTGCCTAAAGTTAAACCCACTGTAAACAGTTAATATCACGGACCATTATGGCATATGTTTTAGCCTGTACTCTATTTAGTTCATTAGTCAGTAACTATTTCTTAGCACCACTGCCATCATGAATTAAACATTTCATGCTTTAAAGCTGTAATAAATTGCTATATATATATTTGTGTGTGTGTGTGTGTGTGTGTGTATATATATATATATATAAAACTAAAGGTTTTATATCTTGTGTTTTAAACATTTGTTCCATAAATCTTGATTGTACATGTAATATTGTTTGATTAGGTTGTCTGTAATGTGAATATAACTTGGTGTGTTCTTTAAAATATTCATTTTATTAAATTGTAATAAATCTTATGTTTCAGTATGTGTAATAAGTTCCTTATGAAATTATAAGACAAAATGTTGATTATTAAAAGATTTCTCTTTTACTGGAGTTGTCATAAATTAATCAAAGATACTGTCTCCATTTAATTTTATTATTATTTAATATCA
The DNA here is from genome assembly GCF_004210375.1 of Tachypleus tridentatus. NCBI lineage: Eukaryota > Metazoa > Arthropoda > Merostomata > Xiphosura > Limulidae > Tachypleus > Tachypleus tridentatus. The sequence goes on from NC_134828.1 coordinate 117,789,655, forward strand.
CTGTAATTTCTGTTTATTATTATATTAGGATGATGACGTGGAAAGAGATCGATATGGACGACCATTAAAGGGCTCCAGAGAAAGAAATGTCTCTCTGAGTAACAGCTTTGCAGGGGGAATGGACGTAGGTCTGGCAGGGATAACCAGTACTTCATCCTCCCAGTTTAACACCTATGGATTAAGTCCTCAGTTTCTCAGATCACTTGGAATAGATGGACCTTTGTGTAACAGAGTATTTGTTTCAAATGTATGTCCTTTGTTTTTTAAGAATACCTAAATACTCTAAACATTCTGTTTTTTCTCTCTGCATGTTTCTTTCTTAACTACAAATTAAGATATAACATTTATTGGGAATCCATAGAAACTGGTGCTGCTCTAAAAATGTTTATATTGAATAATAAATAAAATTATTCATACATTATAAGAAAACAAACTTTGCTTTCTTTAATGAATAAAATTTTGATTTAACTTGCAACATGGACTCACTCGAACTGACCAACAACATGACCACTTTATACTTTTTCTTTGCAACTAACTTTGCCTTCACAAAAATTGGTAGACTTTCAGTTAGCATTACATGTCTTGTATATACAGGATTTCATAGTGAAGTATTGGTATTAAGGGTTTGTGTGTAATTTTTTAAATTTCATAGTAACATTTCAAGCATGTTTTTGGTGTTTCTTCATCAATAAACTGTCTTTTATTTTTTCTTTACCTTAACTGTACAAGGTTGGTCAATTTGATTAGCCTAGTAACCACCAAACCAAAAATGAAATTAATCTAAATTACCGTCTGTTCTTTCTAGAATAACTAAATTGTAATATGAAACCACATTTGTTTATCTTATAGCTTTAAACACATAACAGTAAACATTGTTTATTGTTTTATTGCCCTTTTGAATGATGTCTTAACTACTTGAACAACTTAAGTTATGAATCACTTGGAATGTGTAGCTGATATCACACTTGAATTACATTACTTACAAGTTGCTCAGAACATTTCGTGTGTGTGTATCATGAGAAAATTGTATTGTACTTAATTTAACCTTAATATGTTTCTGTTTTTACTTTTATAGGAAGGTACACAACAAACAAGAAATGAGTACTTACCTGGGTCTTCTTTCTTTCTTTGGCTGTCAGTGACAGTTAAACTTGCTTTTTTATACTAACGGTAATAGTGCATTAAATTTTTAGTTAATTAAATAATGCACCACAAAACATAGAATGATAATATGAGAAAAACAGACTGTGTCTCATAACTCATCAATATTTTTCTTTCCCTCTTACTATGTGACAAGAACTGTTACTAATTCATCTAAGCTAATTGTTGTTTTCCTTGAGAATGAAGGTTGTTCTGAAAGACAAATTAACACAGTAAACAATATAGCATGTCATTTGATAGAAGAAATCCTCAGTTTGTTGTTGTTTAAATGTGATAGAAATATTGACAAATCCTGAAAGAGAGGATATGACAGGTGGATGTAACAAGAGAGGGATATGACAGGTGGATGTAACAAGAGAGGGATATGACAGGTGGATGTAACAAGAGAGGGATATGACAGGTGGATGTAACAAGAGAGGGATATGACAGGTGGATGTAACAAGAGAGGGATATGACAGGTGGATGTAACAAGAGGGGATATGACAGGTGGATGTAACAAGAGAGGTCTGTTTTTTTTATTTGATTCTCTTTCCAAGGCTACAAAAATAATTCTTTATCTGAATGATGATAAAATTGTAGTAATTAATTTTCATTGAATGTTTTATTTCTAGGAGGTGTAGTAAAAACATTAGAGAGAAAGGGGTACCTAGAAAAAATTACAACATTTCTACACGAGGAAATCTGGGGCTTTTTTTTTAATGTTGCTTTATAAGGCTAAAATCTTAACTTGTGTACTATTAAAACTTGAATTATTAGATAGTGTTTTAAGTTATACTCATTGGTATAAAGTGGTTAAGTTAAATTAATTTTTGAACATCACAAATCCTGTTATTTTACATTCTTTATATTTTGAAAGTGAGAAAAATATTTTTGATATTAACTGTTTTTGTCATGGGCAGCTTTTTCTGTACGAGTTTTTTTGACATAAAAAAAAGTCAGTAATCCAATTTTATATGAGAATTGTGACATTTTCTTTCTAGATATCCCCTCTTCCAATTCATTTCCCAGTTATCCAAGAAGTATAAAATTGAATGTAAATTATGTATTAAATTCCATCATTCATTAGCAAAGCGTGATCTTCATAGCTGTGAGTTGTATTTTGTTGCAGAGAAGTAAAATAAAAACCTGTGCCCCTTTTGTAACATCCACTTTCACATTTAAAATTATGTATAATTTATAACCAACAGAAAGTCAAGACTAATCTATAGAATGACATATTGCATTATTTTCTATTCAGAAAATTCACAGTTGCATTCTGAATTCAATTATTATTCTCGAAGGAAATGCATCTGCAAGCTTAAATGAATTTTTGATGGCTCATGTGGAAAAAAGTAAGAAAAACTGGGATGGTTATGCTTTTTGCATTCTATTATTGTTTTTAGGTGGGTTTTTAATTCAATGACATTCTTCAGTGTTGTACTGACATTAGTATATAAAAAAATGAATGGTTCATAGTTATCAGCAACAAAAAAGACTTAGATAAGTGCTTTATTTTTTGTACTGACATTAGTATATAAAAAATGAATGGTTCAGAGTTATCAGCAACAAAAAAGACCTAGATAAGTGCTTTATTTTTTGTACTGACATTAGTATATAAAAAATGAATGGTTCAGAGTTATCAGCAACAAAAAAGACCTAGATAAGTGCTTTATTTTTTGTACTGACATTAGTATATAAAAAATGAATGGTTCAGAGTTATCAGCGACAAAAAAAGACCTAGATAAGTGCTTTATTTTTGTACTGACATTAGTATATAAAAAATGAATGGTTCAGAGTTATCAGCAACAAAAAAGACCTAGATAAGTGCTTTATTTTTTGTACTGACATTAGTATATAAAAAATGAATGGTTCAGAGTTATCAGCAACAAAAAAGATCTAGATTAAGTGCTTTATTTATTTACGAGGATGTATAGATGACGTGTTTTTTTATATCCAAGGCACTATGAATTGATAAATTATATATTCAGACAAATGTATAGAAAAAAATGCTTTGGTAAAAAAAATCTGTACAAAAGACAATGTTTAACTGAAAGTCTGCCAAATGTTGTGTAGATATACCTTCAGTATTAAAAGTTTAGTATGGATATTGTAATGAGTACTCACTTGTTACCATCTTGAGTCAATTTGAACAAACTCGTACCAATATTGTAGAATTTTAATTTTAAGAGTAAAATGTAGCAGTTACTGATAATACGTCGTCTCTGTTTTATACTGTCTTATAACAGCTGGAATACAAAGTAACAGAAGAAAAACTAGAAGATATATTTAAGTTAGCAGGGAAGATCTCCAAAGTAGACCTAAAAAAAGACAAAGATGGAGGAAGCAGAGGCTGTTGTGTTATCTCATATGAACATCCTGCTGAGGCTGTGCAGGCAATTTGTATCCTTTTATTTATTACTTCTCCATTGTTAATGTAAACCATTGTAATTCTGTTCAACAACTTAATAAATATGGTAATGATTGAATTCTAGTTTTAACAAGTGTTATCTGTAACTTGCACACCTGAAAAAAAGGTAAGTTGAGTGTTTGTTCTTCAGATGTTAATGAAGTTAATTGTTTTAATAACTGCAGTAATTGTTGTGAAAATACAAATATTTTTTCTGTGATAATTGTTTTATGATGAGCTCACTCATATTTGCTTAACAGTTTGCAAACAACAACTGATAAATCATATTTGATTTTTTTTTACAGATAATGCACATAAAATTGTTATTGGATGTCAGAAAGACTGGAATCTATGAACAAATCACTGTTTCAAGCATGAAGTACAATTTTACTAAAAATAACATGGAATTTTTAAGAATCATTCATAGATGGGATAAATTCACTGGAGTAATGAAAGACTTCAGATATGTACTTTATGTAACATGAAACATTTTCAGCAATAACTTAGAGATGTAACTATAAAGTTCTTATAATCAGGTTACACCTATCACAAGGTTGTTGTGTACCACTTTTTCTTGTGCATGGTAAAAATGAACTGTGGCTATTCTTGTTTGCTCTCTCATTACAGGCTTGGTTGAATCAGCCATGTTTGTGACCCCAAAATGATTTTTATAGTTACCATACTGTAACTTCTAATATGTTTTGTGTATCTTCATAAAATTTTAAAAGGTTTTAGTAATTATTAACCCTCTTGCTGTGGATATATTTTTCTGATTGTTACAATGTTTTTGAGTTAAATTCAAAATTTAAACAACTTTCTTTCCATGATATGTGAATACATTTCAAATAAAAATATAGCTAATAATTGTGCTTTTAATAACATACAAGATGTTCTTAATCTTATAATGAAATATTTTATCAAAATCCTTTTAGTCTGAGAATTGACGTTTTCTCTAGACATCTTCTCTTCTGTAATTTACCAACCCTCAAAGAAATATAAAATTTAATGGCAATTATGCTTTATAATGTCTGGTAATTATGCTTTATGTCATCATTGATCAGCATAATATTCATATTCTTTAACTTTATTTGGTTAGAGTTGTCAAATAGAAAATCTTACCATTTCCTTGCTCACCTATCCAATTTTCTCTTTCACAAATTAGTTCTTTTAATACTATATTATTTATAAATAACAAAGGAGGTTTTTGTTTGCCAGACAACATATTTATTATTACATTGCTTTCTGTATAAAGAATTGTCAATTTCTCTTTCAAAGTTTTTTCCCTAAGGGAAACATGACAACAAGCTTAGGTTAAATTTTAATGTTTCTTGTGTAATTAGAAAGCCAGAAAATTTTTTATAGTTATGAAGAATTCTGGTTTTTGCAGCTATTATTATATGTTCTTTGGTTTGTCTTTTAATTAAATGAAAATTAGTTGAAGCACCGCTATTAGTATAAAGAATGTTTAAATATCATTGACAGTGAACAGCAAGAAAATAAATACCAGTGTAAAGCAAAGTAATATAACATATATATTAAAGCCTTGTCTTATTATAAATAATATACTATTACATATAAGAAAGAACTTGACAATGTCTGAAAGAATGTGACATTGAGCAAAACAAGAGAGGGCTTACTCTTTAACAAGATACATTGAATACTATGAAAATAATGTTTTGTCTGAACAATAACAGCACTGTTCCAGTTCATATTTCTCAAATTTTGAATGTAACCCACTAAAACCTCATGATGTGTAGAAAAAGATGCCTGTATGGAAGGTGTTCTTTTTTATTTGGTTTGCAGAGTTGAATTTTGAAGAAACTTGTTAGTATTTTAAGTGTACTTTACATTATATATAAAATAACATATCTAAAGTAGTTGAATAAGGAACGTTTTGGTTGTTGAAAGAAACTGTATAAGTAAAATCATAGTAAATTTACATGCAAGGTTATGTTATAACTTCTTTTCTTTTAACTTTAAAAAATATATAAATTATGTCCTTAATTATTATTCAGCTATGTTTAATAACCAGAAGTTGTACAGTCGTACTATGAGTGTTCGCATGGTAAGTAGTTATATTAGTTGTAAGGTTCGATGAGTGAAATCAAAGGAGACTTGTGTTTTAATATGTTAACCACACTATTTGTCATATCCAGTATAAGAAGGCCTTTTTTTTAGTTCCAAATTCATCAGTTTGACTAGAATACAACATTGTAGTAGGCTAAAGTGATATTCATCTAGATTTCTTATGTCATGTTAATAACTTGCATATTTGTATCACATTTTGGGTATATACCATTTATCTCAAGTATTTTGATTTTAAGATACAAAATGGAAAACATCTAAGCTACATCACAAGTTCTTGGATAACTTTAAAAAGTACTTTGTCTCAAAAATTAGTTTCATTCTTACAATAAAGATGTTTTATTATTCTCAGGAAGTGTTGGCTTAAGATTTGTTTCATCAATATTTAATCTTGTACTACATCCAAAAAATAGAAGTTAGAGGTGTTTGTACAGTAAAATTTTATTTTCTATTAGTGGCACCACAAGTTAACTTATGGTAAATTGTAATTGCACATATTAAATGAAATTAATACTTTGTGACATATTTATTATCCTGACTTGTCTGGACCATATCTCGTCCATTTTGTGTAATATCAAACTTTTTAAACATTTTTCTCTGTTTTAGAAGCCACACTGTTTTTAATCTTTAATTACAGAATTATATGTGTGAAGTCATGATATTCTTCTAAGATATTACTTTTAGATAATGTGAAGACATTGTAAATAATTTAGTTTTTTTTTTTTACTGTCTTATATCTCTTGAAAAGATATTTTGTTTTCAACAAAGCATGCTTCAAATATGATATATAAGTTTCTATCTCAGGACAAAATGAATGATGACCTTGAAGGTTTACCACCTAAGCTGCCAAGTAAGTTTGCTTGTTTTAACTGCTGGTGTATCTTAAAATGTAACAGTGAATATCACATGATGTAGAGTGTTGAAAAATTCCAATAGTTATTTATACTGTAAGCTGAATGTCTTTAGGTCTCTGTACTCTTGTACAGATATACAAAACCTGTTTTTCTCTGTGAACAATACAGGGGTCTGTTGCTAAAAGGGCCCCGTACTAGCTAGTCTGCTAGTGCACTTTCTAAGGGCTATATTTGAGATACCTATTATTTGTGGCATCGGTAGCTGTGGCCTACTGATGTGTTATCCTGTCATAATATACTGACCACATGACCTATACTGTCTTAATCTGGGTGCACCCCTCATGAAGCAGAGACAGTTAATATCTAATAACTAGAATACACTTTACAAATATCAATGCCAGCAAAAAAGAAAACTGTTATCTTAACAGTAAACAGTTGCTAGTCTTTCAAAACCAGTCTTTTTCTTTGCAGTATTTTGGTCATTTCCCATTAAGGCCTTTTACATAAGGAATCATTGATGCATAAACTTGCCAACTTTAAGTAGGATTAGTGTAATTTCCTACAAAAAAGTCAAATTTGAAATCTACAAGTTTAAAGTATGCAAATTTAAACAAACCTCAATATTATTTTGTTTTTGTGAGTAGTGTGTTATTATTATTATTAGTGCTAGACATGCTGAAGAATTTTGTATCTGTTATCAAATTAAATATTTCTTTCAGATATGTGTAATAGAAGTTATAATTAAAGAATGTTATTTCTTGTATGTTTTTTTGTTTCCATGTCATTTTATTATACTTTTTTTAACTGTGAAAGGGTGACTGCCCACAATTAGAAACCTAGTGTTTGGGTATATTTGTGGACTAATAATTTATGCTAATTAGTGTGTCATTATTCACTTGCTTAAAGTGTGTATACATACATGTAATTAATATTGGTCATTGTGAATTAGTAGTTCAAACAGAAATTATCACCTACATGCATTATTGATGATGAGAAACCCACTTGAAATAAAAATGTATCCCATAAGAGCTTGTATGGGTATTAACACTTGTCAGTAACCAGAGAACAATGTTTTGACTTTCCTAGATCATGTTCAGGTTAACAAAAAACCTCAAGATGACCTGGAATGGTTGAAACATTCTCCTGATTATCAGTAAAAATGTTAATACTTATATCAGCTGTTCTGAGATGCACCTTCATGCATTCTTGTCTTATACGACCTTAGATAATTCTTTCTTTACCAGGTGGTCTTCAAGGAATTGGTAAAGGTCTGGGATCAAATGGGCAGCCTCTTAATATTTCCAGTAAGTATTTAGTAAACAGTGTGAACAGTGTGTTTGTTTCTATACATTTGACAATGGTCTTGAAAAAAGATGCTGTTTTTCTGATAAACATGTTTGCTATGTATTAAAGCAAGGTTCAAATAGCTTAAAAATTCTTAAGTCCAAGTATTGTATAAAATATCTATAATAATGTATCCTTTAGTTTCATATGATAAACCTGAAGATGACCTAAGAAGGTCAGAATTTAGTTTTTCATTAGTTTTGTGAGGTCAGTCATTATTTTCATCAGAACAACTCATTCAACTTTTCTGTGGTTTCCAAAAAACATCTTTTTAATCTTTTCTCCACTGTAAAATTATTCTGTTAATGTTGTATTACTCTATCAACGTAATGCAGTAAGTGTTGAGTGCAAGGCCAAACAGTGAGTAAAGGGAAAATGACACTTGTTATATTACTTAGTGTGTAATGTAAATCTGTTTGGTTGAATTGAACACTATTATCTGATCTTTCATCATAAAAGTTCAGTAGAAAGTAGTCAGACAAAGATGAACTGAGAATTTAAGTTAGAATATAGAAAGTTTGTTAGATCACTTGTAAAAAGATTTGTGAAAGCAAGGCCAGGCTTACATGTAGTTTTGTTTGCAATAGCCCTAAACTGATTTAAACTGTGGGTAGGTTTTATGTGTTTTTTTCAAATTGCTTTAAAAAAATACTTCTGTGATCAACTGAAACATGGTGTGTTTAACCATTAATACAACTACCATCAACATTTATTCTTTTAAGAGAATTACAGAAATTTCAAATTCTTTTGCAAACATGCTTTCTAATCTTTAGCAAAGAAGTTGAATGGCTGTTTCCAATGTTTTAATGGTTTGTTCTTCCACTTCGTTTTGCTGCTAAGTAAATCTACAGGTACTTGGATGAGTTTCCAGTTGGCAGAATTAATTTCTTTTTGATCCTACTTCTCAATCTTCAAGAACATTTTTTGGAGATGGATACACTGAACAGTATAATGAGGGAGTGGGGTAATGAACCAAGAAGTTGTCACTTGTCACATACATTTGTGTTACTGGGGAACCTTAAAACAGATCAGTTGTAGCATACATTTGTGTTACTGGGGAACCTTAAAACAGATCAGTTGTAACATACATTTGTGTTACTGGGGAACCTTGAAACAGATCAGTTGTAACATACATTTGTGTTACTGGGGAACCTTGAAACAGATCAGTTGTAACATACATTTGTGTTACTGGGGAACCTTGAAACAAATCAGTTGTAGCATACATTTGTGTTACTGGGGAACCTTAAAACAGATCAGTTGTAACATACATTTGTGTTACTGGGGAACCTTGAAACAGATCAGTTGTAGCATACATTTGTGTTACTGGGGAACCTTGAAACAGATCAGTTGTAGCATACATTTGTGTTACTGGGGAACCTTGAAACAGATCAGTTGTAACATACATTTGTGTTACTGGGGAACCTTGAAACAGATCAGTTGTAGCATACATTTGTGTTACTGGGGAACCTTAAAACAGATCAGTTGTAACATACATTTGTGTTACTGGGGAATCTTGAAACAGATCAGTTGTAACATACATTTGTGTTATTGGGGAACCTTGAAACAGATCAATTGTAACATATATTTGTGTTACTGGGAAACCTTGGAAAACAGGAAGTGAAATTTTCAAACCTTCACAAAAATTTTTGGGATATTATAAAGATTGTGTGTAAACAGCTTTATTGGATGTAAAATTAAAAAATATTATTAATAAAAATGGTATTGTAGGTTTAAAGAAAGTTATCTTATGTTTGTTGGATGTAAAACTATAATTATTACATTATTATTATTAATAAAAATGGTATTGTGGGTTTAAAGAAAGTTATCTTATGTTTGTTGGATGTAAAACTATAATTATTACATTATTATTAATAAAACTGGTATTGGGGGTTTAAAGAAAGTTATGTTTGTAGGATTAGCTTTGTTGGATGTAAAACTATAATTATTACATTATTATTATTAATAAAAATGGTATTGTGGGTTTAAAGAAAGTTATCTTATGTTTGTAGGATTAGCTTTGTTGGATGTAAAACTATAATTATTACATTATTATTATTAATAAAAATGGTATTGTGGGTTTAAAGAAAGTTATCTTATGTTTGTAGGATTAGCTTTGTTGGATGTAAAACTATAATTATTACATTATTATTATTAATAAAAATGGTATTGTGGGTTTAAAGAAAGTTATCTTATGTTTGTAGGATTAGCTTTGTTGGATGTAAAACTAAAATTATTACATTATTATTATTAATAAAAATGGTATTGTAGGTTTAAAGAGAGTTATGTTTGTAGGATTAGCTTTGTTGGATGTAAAACTATAATTATTACATTATTATTAATAAAAATGGTATTGTGGGTTTAAAGAAAGTTATCTTATGTTTGTAGGATTAGCTTCATTGCTCTGAAAATTCCAATCATTTATTGAGAAATATTCCAATATGTTATATACTCTAGATTTTAATTATGTGGATGGATTTCAAATTTTTAATTAGAAAACAGTTTTCAACATACGAAGTTAACTTTAGTGTAAATATGTTGTTTACTGTGACTAGATTTCAGGAATATCTATTATTAAACATTTTTCTTCAGTATAAAATTGAGTATTTTGTGATGTTCATATGAATCCTTGTATTGTTGAGTTTTAATTGTATTGTGATGTTTGTACGAATCCTTGTATTGTGGAGTTTTGATCGTATTGTGATGTTTGTATGAATCCTTGTATTGTGGAGTTTTAATCGTATTGTGATGTTTGTACGAATCCTTGTATTGTGGAGTTTTGATCGTATTGTGATGTTTGTACGAATCCTTGTATTGTGGAGTTTTGATCGTATTGTGATGTTTGTACGAATCCTTGTATTGTGGAGTTTTGATCGTATTGTGGTTTTATTTTTAGGTTTGGTTGCTGCTGCCAGTCTTGGAGCAGGAATGCTTGGAGGTGGTCTTGGGCTCATGGGGTTGAATACAGGTTATTTATTGACTTTCAGATACATCACGTAATTCATGACTAGTTTTTAAGATACATAAGTGGTAGTGACATTATTGAACAGCTGTTTATAAACTTTTCTACTTAATGTAAATTATAAACTGTGATAGCCCCTTATCACATGGTGCACTAACTTATGAAAGTGAAGCATATAGTTTGTTTTAAAGTATTTGTAATTGCATCTAGGTTACATAACTTATTTGCTTGGAAATAAATAATATACAGATTTAATTAACATGAACTTTAAACTATACTTGATGTGTTTATAAACAATAACCTTCATAACTGTGAGAAACAAAAATGTCTAGCACAACTTTATGGTTTAGGGACAGTTCAGCTAAAGACATTTCAAACAGTATATAATATTAAGGGTAATTATTGTAAGTTATTTTTTGATAGCATTACTTCATGTTGTTTACATCTTGTTGTAGTTGAATACTGTTCGAGTCAAATATTATATAGATAGTTGATACTAAAGATATTTAACCTCCACAGAAGAAATGACATACTGCTAAAATATTAGTCAAGACCTGTGTAAGCACAGTAACATCTGTGTCAGTCTGAATGTTTAGTGAGAAGTTGGTGTCTACAAAACTGATTGTATTTATTCCTCATGTTGTAATAAATCAGTTGATCTTTTCAGATGAAAGTATGCTGCTAGCCTTGAAAACATAATTAATGATACTTATAGTATTGTAGGATGTGGTTATAATGACGTTATTTTTGGTCTTGAAACAGTTGATACATATAGTATCTTAAGATGTTATAATGACTTTATTTTTAGTCTTGAAAGAATTAGTGATACAGTATTGTGGGATGTTATAATGACTTTTTTGGTCTTGAAACATGATTAATTATTCTTATAGTATCATAGGATGTTATAACGACATTATTTTTAGTATTGAAACAGTTGATACATATAGTATGATAGGATGTTATAAGGACATTATTTTTGGTCTTGAAACATGATACAGTGTATTTCAATATATAGTGATTTAAGTAACTTTGTTGAAGTGTAATTAATGATACTTATTGTATCTTAGGATATTATAATGACTATTGTTGCCAGTTCTTATGTTTTTAGCATATTAATTGATATTGGTTTTGTCAGAAATCATGAATTTTTGAAATTAAAGCTCAGGACAAAGTAAATGCATGCTTTTATATATGTAAAGTGTTACAGTTTTGACTATTATGAAAACTGAAAATAGGTTACATGAATATTTCAGTGAGATATATAAAATTATCTTTAATGTACTTAAATAAGTTCTCAAATCTTTCTTGTTAAAGATTTAAAATGAGTCATTCTCACTGATAACTGTAGCTACAAAATGAGTCATTAGTTAAAATGAGTCATTCTCACTGATAACTGTAGCTACATAATTTTCACCGTCACATTACTTCTCACCAACTGTGAATTATAAACATTGCTTTTTACATTAGATTTGAAAATACCAAAAAACTTGTTTGCTTTGTAGTAGTTGATTGTTCTTTGTCAGAGCAATATTAAAGATTGTGAGGTAATTAATAAATCCATATTATGTGAGCAAGAAATGTTTGTCAGAATTGGCCAACTCTGACCATTTGGACAGGCACTTTACCTGGCATGGTTATAACCTTTTTAACCTTGGAGAACTTACACAAGTATTCAAGTTTGTTTTGCTAGCTTTTCCTTCAGCAGTTTTAGTGTTATGACATAAAACCTTGGATCAGACTTGCTTATATGTGTTGTTATTAATTGTGTACAAGAAACAAATGTGGTTTGAATGTACTTCACTATTAATCCTGTACTTTTGAAAGGTTATATAGTTTTTGTTTGTTTTTTTTAATTAATATTTTGAACCCTTATATTTTCCTAAAATACTGTGCTCCTATTAAATGGAGATTTTGATGCTATGTGGTGAAATTTGACTAATGGTAAACTGTCAGTAACAAGGTTTAGTGCCACAAGTAATTTGTCACTAATGTACTATGGATATACTGAATGTATAGAATGATTGTATTTGCATTTTTTACTTGAAATAATGTAATTGGATTGAATAACCCATAATATATTACCTTTCTACAAATCAAATAGCTGAATTTTTGTTTGCTTTTATTGTATAATATTTAGCATTTAAACCTTAAATGAGGAGAGTATTGACATAATGTGAAAACATATAAAAAGTTAAACAAATTAGATTAATATTAAAACAATAGAGCATGAATAATAAAATGTATTATAATGAAACCTGCTGTTAGTACTAATTTTGTTTTTATATTAGAAATGTGATACTGATGTATAACTTTACAGGAGTAAGTGGAATGGGTACTGGTGGCTTAGCTAACATGATGAGTAACACAATTGGGACCCAGCCAGTTGGAGGTTTGGGAGATCAGGGAATAATGAATTCTGGAATGGCTGGAGGCCTGTCTGGAACAATGGGAACTGGTTTGAATATGGCTTCAGCAGCAGGACTTGGGATGAATAATGCTGGTGGTAGTAACCTGATGGGTGGATTTGACCTTGGCACTGGAGGTTCTGGGAACTTGGGAGGTCGAATGAAAAATTATACAGATATAGAGTGCCTTGGTTTTGAAAACAATTTAAGAAGCTCTGATACTGTCACTGTCAAAAATGTGAGTTGTGCTAGTGATAACTGTTAAAGTCGAAGTCACTGCTAGCTACTTAAGATCTTGGGCTCAAGGTTTATTCCATTTTGTTATGATATAGATCACAATTTTCTGTTTTAATTTTTCAAAACACCATCTGAGGATTTGAATTGTTGGATATTAAAACTATTTAATTTTGACCAGCAGAAATAACTGCAAGCAGGTTTAGTGATGAAATTATCATCAGACTAGCAACCTTTCTTAATGTAGCAGAGCTCAGTTTGTTGAATTTACATATGTTACTTTATGATTGTAATTATCTTTCTTTATCAGCTTTCATGCAAAATGAGAATAGTAAAAAACCTAGCAATATTGATGTTTCTAATGATTCAAGTAATCCTTGTAAATAAAAACTATGAACTATAATATTTTAACTTATAACACTTCATTAAAGTGATAAATGCTTTACTGGCAAAATAGTTGTAATTAAATTATGTTTAAATTTTAAGCTGTAAAAGATTGTTTGTAAAACATCAAAAGGAAGCAGTTTGATATGTATTTAAAAAAGGTAACTGATAATCGACACTTGGATGGTCATGTACATCTACATGACAATAGTATTAAGAAACTTAATAGTATTAGTCATGACAACATTATAAAAGGAATGTAATAACTATTTAAAATCTCTATTCTTTTGATGTTCCCATTTCAGACAGTCCTTTCTTTGTCTTTAGATACTTTTTCTTATTTTGTTATGCATATAAGATTATTTAAAGCAAGTACACTAGATGTGTGAAACATACCTTAACGATCTTTATCACTTGGTTGTTGTTACTTGTTTACTGAGGCAGAAGTAATAGAGAATTGTTCTCTCTTCACTTGGAAATTATTTTTTCATTGGTAAAATTATTTAATGTCTGATGATGTGATTGTTATTACTTAATTTGGACATTGTAACATGCAAGAGTTTCTTAATAATAATCTCTCTGAACTTTGTTATTAGCTTCCACATTCCTACAACTGGCAGTCCTTGCGAGATAAGTTTAAAGATATAGGTAAGTTTTGTCATATGTGACATGCTTTATATACATCATTTATTTTAGATAGATAGGTAGTAACAATGAAATTTTCTATGACTTGTATGCCAGAGGTTGAATATGAAGAAATATAATAGCACAACTGGTTTTTAGATAAAATAAACCTTATGAGTTATATGTACTATTATATCGCTGCTCTCACTGCCATAGTCATCTTGCAACAGTTACTCTATTTCACATTTTTATCCTCCATCTGGTTCAGACAGGTCAAATTTTCCCCATGCTCTTTTGTGAACAAGATGTGATACACATCAGAAACCATTTTCCAGCACTGTTAAAGGAACTGACTTCACTAAATATTTTTTTTGGTTACCTCTTAACTCTATACCTATAGGTTTGATCACTTTTCCTAGCCTTATAGCCACCATGTTACACTATACACTACAACTCTGAATGTGCTAAATGTAACTCAAAGTGACAACATTATAGTAAACATTAAAAGTGTTTTGCACAGATACATGAGATTTTGGAATCAGCTAATGTACTAAAGATTAATCTGTATGTTTACAAAATATTTACTGTATTTATATAAGTGAAAAATAGTTTTTTTCATCTTATACTTTTCATATTTTTATTTATATAATGTCTAGAACCTACTAAATAAGTACCTTTTTTAATGTTTCATATCTCTTTTGATTTATTGGTCTTTGAACTCTCTTAACTATTACTTCAAACAGTAAGTTTCCCAGTTGCTGTGTAGAAAGATTAGATACTAAATAGTTTCAGGTTACACTGCATGATGTTCAACTATGTAAGTAATCATAAAAAAAATTTTTTGTGTGTGTAACTTGTGCAAGTTTAAAAAAAGAAACATAACTAGCTCTGTGTACATAGATGGCTGGTACTTAAATGTTTATGGTCCAAAAATATAGCCTGTACTAAATAGAATATCCCTTAACTGCTGTAATTAATGACTAAGTTTATAATTGGGTAAAAAAGATTTCATCACTCAAATAGAAACTTCAGCAAACATATGAAGACTAACTTGCAAGATAGTGGCTTTCACTGCAGAGACCATCATAAGTATTACCTAGTTCATAAAGTGGGCTTTCTATTGGTGTTAAATACATACAGTTGGCAAGTGATTTAAGAACTAACAGTTCATAGGGTGAGGTGATGAACTTATATCTTAGAAAATAGAGAGTATATGATGATGTAATTTTATGTTAATGGTTGTTTATGTATCTAGTTGGTGAAACCTAGGTAATGGAAGAAAAATTTAAAATTCAGAGCAGAGGAAATAGAGATTGAAAGTTAATCTAAGTATTTACTTTTAAAACTTGTCGAAAACATTAATTATAGTTATTTAATTGTGTTGTTGAATATAGCTGTAAAAGGTTGTGACATGTACACCTTGACCTATGACCCTGTGTATAGAGGTTCTAATCCTTTCCAAGTGCTATGTTGTAGAATTTCATGTACTAGAAAGATGGTTTACTGCAGTTTCTTAACTAATACATTTTACATAGATTTTCATGTGGAGATTCAAGAAACCAATTGCATGATAAAGAATCTCTGCCATATACAGTTACACACTCTGTGCAGTAAAAAATAATTGATTCTGACAAAAACTTTGTTAATTTTTTTATATCATCCACTTCTCCATTAAAAGTTTTGTATCATTTTGAAAAATGTGATTGTTTCTCTCATTAAATTAAGTCTCCAGTGTATGTTTGTTTTTGTTCAATATGTGAGCAGAATATGATGAATCTATTACCTTAACTGTTAGTTCAGTAACTGTTTTTGAGTAGAGTTGTTCAAAAGTAGAATCTCTGAGCAGAATGTGGTGAATCTATTACCTTAACTGTTAGTTCAGTAACTGTTTTTGTGTAGAGTTGTTCAAAAGTAGAATCTCTGAGCAGAATGTGGTGAATCTATTACCTTAACTGTTAGTTCAGTAACTGTTTTTGTGTAGAGTTGTTTAAAAGTGGAATCTCTGAGAATAAGCTTCACTCCCAGTTTGTGATTGTTTATGGCCTTTTTTTTGTACTGTTTGTATAGTTATTCCTTTTTGTCTTGTGTCTACATTAAAAATAATGATACTAATGGACACTATCTGGTATTCATAATCCTGCTGTAATTGTTTTACCTGAGTTCACTGGATCAATAGGAGTTGTGTTTGATCCATTTCACATGAATTGGAAAATATACATACACTGTTCTGGTGTTGGCTGATGACTTCTGGCTGGTGACTTACACAAAACGTAAATACACTGTACTGGTGCTGGCTGTTGTCTGCATAATTGTGTGTGTTTGAACTTTCTTTTGGAATAAATTCTAAATCTTTTGATTGTGAAAAATTTCTTCATCTGCAACTGTATATGTACAGTTAATCGTGACCTTTAGTTAGTAGTAATTTATGATTCATAAGTCAACTATGTATCACATGAGATAACTGAGTCAGAATAAACATGGAGGCTGTTTGATTTGTTTTTAAGTTCACTGTCATCTCTTGTAATAGAACTTGTGTAATACCATATAAAGTACAAATAAAATTAACGTAAGTCAGCAAAGTAATGAAATATGATTAGTTTTTAGTATTCATTGTAATCTTTATTATTTTTTGTTTACTATTTAACATTGAATTAACTTGGTAAAAACACTTGCAGGTGACGTACGATTTGTGGAGTTTAAAAAAGGAACTGCTTACATACGTTTCAGCTCTGAACGAGATGCACAGCGTGCAGTTGGTATCCTTTCAATTAAAATGATTTTTCATTGTGTAGAATATTTGATTTATGTAGTTTTAAAAATCTTAATACTCACCTCAAACTAATAAAAAACAAACTAGAAATGACCTAAATTACAGTTGTGTGTATAGTGTATTAGCATTCAGAGCAGCTTTTAACTAGTGGGTTGATGAAAATAAAAGTGGTTGATATAGCTGTGAATTTGATCTTAATTTCAGTATAAAATCAGTAACTCATTGATAAAGGGAATAACACAAACTAAATTGATGAATCAACAGTCTTGGTGTATATTGTATGTTGTGAACTTTTTCTTCTGTTTTTTCAAACTTTGCATATCTTATGTATCATTGCTTTCCTGCCTTTTGTTGTGATTTCAGTCAGTTCTATTTTGTGAATAGTAATAACTATGAAACGAAACTATATCCGGAAGATAAGTGTATTTGCAACTATACTGAATGGTTTAAGGCCTCAGTTATATATTTTTATAATAAACATGAAGTTTATAATTTAATAAAAACCACCATGTAATAATTCTATATTGTATCCTTGTATACCTCACGATCTTTAAAACCATTATACATTGTTATTAGCCAAGGACCACCATGGACCTAACCATATTGTGTGCTGTGCAATAGCCCACTCATTTAACTTTTTCCATATGGGTCAAAGATCATATCATTGCATTTGTTGCTTTGCACTCAAAATTTTGTTTATTTATTAAGTTTAGTATTAAACTGTAGATTGTAATTCAGATCTTAGTTTTTTTTAATTTCTTAAATTAAAATTAAATATATAAAACAGTAAAGTAAAGGAAATAATTATCTCTCCTACTTATAACCCTTCTACTCAACTGCTGCTTCTCGTAGGTTTCTAAGCCTTAATTTCACTTGGTGTTGGTTTTATGCATTCATTTGAAACAACCAAGAATTGTTAATTACTATATTGATACCATGTGCTGTAATTTTTCAAGCTTAGTAACTTAGTTGCATGAAATTACAATCAGACAAAAGACTCAACCTGTCCCCTAAGGGTCTTGTTTGGAAATAATGAGATAATGTGAATATACTTGAAAATGGCTGAGAAAGCCACTAGGTTGCTCCTAAGCTTTTGATTTTTATTATTATTCACATGTCAGAGGCAGAAGTAAGAATATATGAGGGAGCCTTTCCAAAAATGGAAGTAGATAAGTGGAACCATTGATTTTAATTCAGTACCTTAGTGGTATCTAAGCAAACAGAAAAGCCAGGAGGTTTTTATATACTAGCTTGTCTATATTGGATAATTTTACTTCCTGATTCATTCAAAACTAGACTTAATATTTTGAACCAGTGCTGTATTCAACATACCATGTGACACAAAAAAAGTGTTTAGATGTTTGTTTGTATTTTTAATATTAACTTTTTAAATTAAGAAATTTAAGTAACATATAATACTAAAATTTGAATTATCTACAGTTTAATACCAATTATAAATTTATAAAATATTATTTCAATTACATTTTGAATTCAAATCAACAAATACAATGACATGGCCTTTAACCAGTGATCTTGGGAAGACCCATCTCAATAGGTTCAATATCCCTTGTATAGTAAACTGAACATTTGGTAATTTTAAGATAATATAATGATGGTTTAAGATATTTTTGTATTGCTTAACCAAGTGAAGATTTAATGGACGGAGCAAGGATTCAGGGACGTTCGATTGAGGTCCAGCTATTCTAAGGTAAGTTTTTAATAGTTACGTTAAGCCATACTTATTCTGCTTAAACTTTGAAATAAGAACTGTAGTGTTATTGACTGTATTTCTGCTGTGACAAGTTATCTTGTTTATGTAATTAAGGTTTTACATTTTAATTGAAGAATTATTTGTTTAAAAAATATACTTACTTAAAATGATTCATTTCTTGGACTTGTTTGTTGCTTGAATCATAGAAGATTGTTCAAATTACTATTTGTATTTCTAAAAGAATGTTTCCATTGGATAAAATGTTCTCTTATTTATACTTATGTTTCTTAAGGATTAATAATTGTGCTGTTGGATTGAATGTGGTTTCACCATTCTTAATTTATCTAAAAGTGGTTTACTTCTAATGAAGATGTTTTTTCAGGTCCTTAATTATGAGATAAATTGGTTTTAGAAAAGCTGTTTTTATGTTTTGTAGTTACAGAATGATGGAATCAGACTTTCGTTCATCGTTGGCTCTGAAATAGCCGTCATCTTGAAGAAGAAGTGTTTTCAATTAGCTACCTTGCAGAGTTTCTTATGTTCAGTTTATTCATGATCACCACTTCACAATGGCTTCAGCTGGTAGGGTCTAGGTGACCTTCGTATGTGTAGGTGTTAAAACACTTGGACAGAATCCAGTTCATACAATTTCTTTTTGTCTCAGTGTGTAAATTGTGACATGTTTTTATCATCCTTAGTGGCATAGTTTACCATTATATTTTATGGAGGAATAAAGGGTGTTTTCCGTAGTGTCTGTTTTTTGTTGTTTCCTATATATATATATATATATATACGTGTGTGTATCCATGGATGTGGTTAAATATGCAACTTATTAAGATGCATTTAGTTTTGTGTGGAATGTTCTTTCAGACATTCTTGAAGCCTCCTTTTAAATGGAACAAAAGAGTTGTTAATTTTTCTCAATGAATGTGAACACAAATCAAGAAAAGTAAAGGAAAAAATTATGGAATTATGATTTAGTTTTAGGTCAGTCAGATGTGACTATTCTTCTTCTGAGTTTGGAAAACTGGAAAAAACAAAAAAAAAGTTTTGTACATCTGAGAATTTGATGATTCTTCATTTGTTTGTACATGTACTGAAAATACAAGGAGGAATGTTCTTATGTCAGATTTTACTGCCCCTTCTTTCTGGTTTAATTTTATACTGTTACTGTATTCAAAAATAATATTAATTGTGACAAAATGAGTTTCATTCAGTTGATTATAAATAGTGGTTTATTTTAAGGGTGTCTGTACTTTGGGTATCGTACACCACCATTAACTTAAATTGGTTAAAATTACAAAAAGACATTATATGGTTAGTGTCAATAACATTGTTTGGTTTTAATTCTGAATAATTTCTCTGGTGTGTTTCCAAGATATCTGAATGAACAAATAAAATTAAAAGCATTACATAAATCAAACTTAGTATTTTCTTTCTTTCAATTTCTATGCTTTCTTTGTTTTCTTAGTTTATGTATTTTTTACAAGCTATTCACATTGTTTGTACTTTCTATGATAATTTGAGATTTACCAAGTAACTCAAAGCTTAAGGTTCACTTGTCTAAATATGAATATGGGAACTTTTTAATATTTTTTTCATTACAGAGTAGTGATTTTTGAATACAAATTCTACCAGTTGTATGTTCAATAAACACTATGCCACTTCCATATTGTGTTGTTTCCTTTATGTTTGTGGATATTTCTCAAAGAGTATTCTGCTGAGAAAGGTAATTCTACAAATCTAGAAATTATTACATGTTCGATTCTGGAATTTATGACAGGTCATTCAGCAGAAGCAAGTCCTGGTGTTATGAAATATATCCTCAACCTACTAAATGGCCCTTAATCTTAACCATTTTGGCTAGAGTCTGTTACCACGGTAACTGTTCATCAGATAGAAATTAGTCCTGATGTTATAAAGTAACCTCCTCAATGGCCCTTAAAACTAACCTTTCTAGCCAAAGTCTATTACCACTGCGACTGGTTATCAGATAGAAGTTAATCCTGATGGTATAAGGTAACCTACTACATGGCCCTCAGTTTTAACTTTTTTTTGGCTAAAGTTGTTATCACTTCTTAGGATCTACTCTTACAACTGTGTACAACTGCTTCCTACATTATATGCTGAAACTGGACAGTTAGAAAGATAAAGCATATTTGTTAGTAGTTATTAAAATACAAAGTTAGACTGCCTTGTACAGTTATTCATTTTTTAATTTCAAATAGTAAATTTGTATTTTTCAACAATATATTTGCATCACGTAACCGCTGAGTGTCTTAATGTTCTTATTGAACTTATTCCACAGTCACCGTCCCTTTTGATTGTAGGTGTTGTTTCACAATAAACTTGAGTTGATTCGTATAACAGTTAATTTTGAAAAGTTATTTTGATTTATTGCTTTTTTCTTCTGAAGTGAGAAAAAAAATAATTGTTTTTGAGTTCAAATTTGGACCAATTTACAAACCACCACTCTTATTGACCTCGCACATTGCTGTGAGTATAGATATATTTGTAGTAGTGAAAGAGTTGAGTGTTGTATGATGTAGTAGCTTCTAAAGTATTGACACAAAAATCTTGTAGGATATTTATCACAATAACTTCTATTATAAATTATATACAAGAAAATATTTTGTAACTTGCATTTATACATATGAGTGTTAAACGTTTAATGAAAGATAGTTACGTTCATTCAACTGCAACTGAATGTAGATATACATTTTTAAAGGAGAGAGTTATTTTAAAATCTTCTGTTTTAAGTAAAATTAATTAACAAACTGCTAAATAATGTGAACTTGAAAAACCACACTTATTAACTTCAGCCACATATTATTACAACAGTTTACTAAGCTACACTACACCTTTGAAGTTCCTTGTAAGGTGATTCCCAAACAAACGTAGTGAGTGCTGTAACATAAATTCTGTGTAATTTATTCTTTAAATAGTCTTGACAGAACATGTATTCAGCATTTTAGAAACATTTTGAAATCAAGTCACTGTAGACATAATATTGTTTAAATATGTTTCATACCACTGTAGAGAACCTAGTATTTCTTCATACACAAAAACGTAATAGTGAATAAAGTTTTCAATCAAATCCCAGATTTCTTAACTACACCATAACGGCTCATTGATGGATTTGTAATACTAAAAATTGGGTTTTAGTACCTGTGATGGGCATAGTGTAGACAGCTTTGTGTTTGCTAGCAAACAGACAAGGCTATTTTAAACTACTTTACAGGTAGGCATAATAGTAAGGGCACAATTTTATTTTGTGTTCTGGTTCTATTCTGGAACAGTTTTGGTTAGCTCATTTATAAATCATATTATCTTGCTTAAGACAAAATCTTTTTTGGACCAAAAGTATTGTAAGAGTTTCTGAAAACGTGGTTGTGTTTGTGAAACAATTACATCTGTATTTTCATTTTAAGGATAAAAACATTTTGGAGTTTTAGGAGAATATACAATTACTTTGACTTGAAAAAGTTGTTTATGGAATATACATCAATGAAAATATTATACTGTTATCACTTCATATACCTGATAAATATTTATAAAGTTTTATTAACAAGAAATAGTGATTCACATATATTTATTACCTAAAACACATTACTTTGGTGTTGGATTTGTGATACATCAGTAGAGAACATCTGGTTTTATTATAATTAAATGGTGAAGGTTTCTCAAATGTGTTGTACTTGGAGAGCTTCAGTGTGTTTGTACAAAGTACAAGATTAACAGTTTCAGCTTTACAAAATACATGGATATGTAGATTTTTCAGATATCAAATATTTCATAATTGTCTGCTGTTCATGAACAACTTATCTACACAATTGTATCCTTATGGTATTAAACATTTCCAAGCAGATGTCATTTATATTCACATGATAGTTATATTTGAGTCTTTGCTGCTAACTGGATAGTTAAGCCATCAGTTTTATATAGGTGGTTGGTTGTTTCATGTTTCAGAGTATTTTGTTCTTTCACATAAATATAATTCTAGTTAGATTTAACTGTTTTTCTACAAGGAGTTATTTTTCATGAAATTCAAAGTACCAGCTGACCTTGGATTAAGCAGTAAGACATACTCTTAAAGATGTGCTGTTTTTATTATTCAATTACTAGGTAGTTTATTAGAAGATTGGATACGTGAGTTAACATGGATATCACTTAAACTGCAGTATATTTATGTTACACCAAAAGTAGTGTAATCTTATTTGGACACTATCTGCACTTTGAAGTTAGCTCACCTTAGCATGTGTTTTAAGGTTTTCCTTGTTTATCCAGCTTTCTGATCCAGGGCTCTGTACCTTTTAAAAATTAAATATTAAGATATACTTTTCTAACACTAGCATAATAGGGTAAAAATTTTCAAACACTAGAGTTGTTGCTCAAGAGAAGACGTTAAATCATTTCTCTTTGTACACCACCACTGTGTGGCAAAAGTAACTTGCCGTTTTATTTAATCATACCAAGGCCTTTCATAACTACATAGGCCTTAGCATGTATCCTTGAAACATTAAGATGATATAGAACTTATTGATAAAGGTTTCTTCCACATGTTAGTTTACTGTCTGTCTGTACCCCTACTTCTAATTTTACTGAAGTAACGTAATGTTGAATATTCCATTATTTCTAAACCAGTCATGTGGTATATATCTAAACACAAAAGATTTAAAAAAACAAATACTATTAGTAGTGGAGGGAAGGAAGACCAGTGGTACTAGACTGTCAATATAACCTGATCTCCCTTGATTCTGCATGTAAAAACATATTGGTAGTGAAGGAAAGGAAGTAATACTAGAGTATCAGTACTAAAGCCTGATGTTCCTTGATTGTATGTGTAAAAATTAATACCATTGTTAGTGAAGGAAAGGAAGTAATATTAGAGTGTCAGTACTAAAGCCTGATGTTCCTTGATTGTATGTGTAAAAATTAATACCATCGTTAGTGAAGGAAAGGAAGTAATACTAGAGTCAGTACTAAAGCCTGATGTTCATTGATTGTATGTGTAAAAATTAATACCATCTTTAGTGAAGGAAAGGAAGTAATACTAGAGTGTCAGTACTAAAGCCTGATGTTCCTTGATTGTATGTGTAAAAATTAATACCATCGTTAGTGAAGGAAAGGAAGTAATACTAGAGTGTCAGTACTAAAGCCTGATGTTCCTTGATTGTATGTGTAAAATTAATACCATCGTTAGTGAAGGAAAGGAAGTAATACTAGAGTGTCAGTACTAAAGCCTGATGTTTCTTGATTGTATGTGTAAAAATTAATACCATCATTAGTGAAGGAAAGGAAGTAATACTAGAGTGTCAGTACTAAAGCCTGATGTTCCTTGACTGTATGTGTAAAAATTAATACCATCATTAGTGGAGAAAAGGAAGTAATACTAGAGTGTCAGTACTAAAGCCTGATGTTCCTTGACTGTATGTGTAAAAATTAATACCATCATTAGTGAAGGAAAGGAAGTAATACTAGAGTGTCAGTACTAAAGCCTGATGTTCCTTGATTGTATGTGTAAAAATTAATACCATCGTTAGTGAAGGAAAGGAAGTAATACTAGAGTGTCAGTACTAAAGCCTGATGTTCCTTGATTGTATGTGTAAAAATTAATACCATCGTTAGTGAAGGAAAGGAAGTAATACTAGAGTGTCAGTACTAAAGCCTGATGTTCCTTGATTGTATGTGTAAAAATTAATACCATCATTAGTGGAGGAAAGGAAGTAATACTAGAGTGTCGGTACTAAAGCCTGATGTTCCTTGACTGTATGTGTAAAAATTAATACCATCGTTAGTGGAGGAAAGGAAGTAATACTAGAGTGTCAGTACTAAAGCCTGATGTTCCTTGACTGTATGTGTAAAAATTAATACCATTAGTGGAGGGAAGGAAGGATAGTAGTAGTAGTACTAGACTGTCAGTATTAAAACCTGATTTTCCTTGATTGTGTGTAAAAAGAAATAACATTAGTAGTGAAGGTAAGGAAGTAGTACTAGACTGTCAATATTAAAACCTGATGTTCCTTGATTGTGTGTATAAAATCAAATACCATTAGTAGTGAAGGTAAGGAAGTAGTACTAGGCTGTCAATATTAAAACACATGTTTCTTGATTGTAGAGAGAAAGAAGGTTAGTAATACTAGACTGTCAGTATTAAAACACATGTTTCTTGATTGTGATAGTGGAGGGAATGAATACTAGACTGTCAATATTAAAACGTGTTTCTTGATTGTGATAGTGGAGGGAATGAAGGTTAGTAATACTAGACTGTCAGTATTAAAACACACGTTTCTTGATTGTGATAGTGGAGGGAATGAAGGTTAGTAATACAAGACTGTCAACATTAAAACACGTTTCTTGATTGTGATAGTGGAGGGAATGAAGGTTAGTAATACTAGACTATCAACATTAAAACACGTTTCTTGATTGTGATAGTGGAGGGATGAAGGTTAGTAATACTAGACTATCAATATTAAAACACGTTTCTTGATTGTGATAGTGGAGGGAATGAAGGTTAGTAATACTAGACTGTCAGTATTAAAACACATGTTTCTTGATTGTGATAGTGGAGGGAATGAAGGTTAGTAATACTAGACTGTCAGTATTAAAACACGTTTCTTGATTGTGATAGTGGAGGGAATGAAGGTTAGTAATACTAGACTATCAGTATTAAAACACATGTTTCTTGATTGTGATAGTGGAGGGAATGAAGGTTAGTAATACTAGACTGTCAGTATTAAAACACGTTTCTTGATTGTGATAGTGGAGGGAATGAAGGTTAGTAATACTAGACTGTCAGTATTAAAACACGTTTCTTGATTGTGATAGTGGAGGGAATGAAGGTTAGTAATACTAGACTGTCAGTATTAAAACACGTTTCTTGATTGTGATAGTGGAGGGAATGAAGGTTAGTAATACTAGACTGTCAGTATTAAAACACACGTTTCTTGATTATGATAGTGGAGGGAATGAAGGTTATTAATACTAGACTATCAACATTTAAACACGTTTCTTGATTGTGATAGTGGAGGGAATGAAGGTTAGTAATACTAGACTATCAACATTAAAACACGTTTCTTGATTGTGATAGTGGAGGGAATGAAGGTTAGTAATACTAGACTATCAATATTAAAACACGTTTCTTGATTGTGATAGTGGAGGGAATGAAGGTTAGTAATACTAGACTGTCAGTATTAAAACACATGTTTCTTGATTGTGATAGTGGAGGGAATGAAGGTTAGTAATACTAGACTGTCAGTATTAAAACACATGTTTCTTGATTGTGATAGTGGAGGGAATGAAGGTTAGTAATACTAGACTGTCAAGTATTAAAACACGTTTCTTGATTGTGATAGTGGAGGGAATGAAGGTTAGTAATACTAGACTGTCAGTATTAAAACACGTTTCTTGATTGTGATAGTGGAGGGAATGAAGGTTAGTAATACTAGACTGTCAGTATTAAAACACGTTTCTTGATTGTGATAGTGGAGGGAATGAAGGTTAGTAATACTAGACTGTTAATATTAAAACACGTTTCTTGATTGTGATAGTGGAGGGAATGAAGGTTAGTAATACTAGACTGTCAGTATTAAAACGCACGTTTCTTGATTGTGATAGTGGAGGGAATGAAGGTTAGTAATACTAGACTGTCAACATTAAAACACGTTTTTTGATTGTGATAGTGGAGGGAATGAAGGTTAGTAATACTAGACTGTCAACATTAAAACACGTTTCTTGATTGTGATAGTGGAGGGAATGAAGGTTAGTAATACTAGACTGTCAACATTAAAACACGTTTTTTGATTGTGATAGTGGAGGGAATGAAGGTTAGTAATACTAGACTGTCAACATTAAAACACGTTTCTTGATTGTGATAGTGGAGGGAATGAAGGTTAGTAATACTACACTATCAATATTAAAACACGTTTCTTGTTTGTGATAGTGGAGGGAATGAAGGTTATTAATACTAGACTGTCAGTATTAAAACACATGTTTCTTGATTGTGATAGTGGAGGGAATGAAGGTTAGTATTACTAGACTGTCAATATTAAAACACACGTTTCTTGATTGTGATAGTGGAGGGAATGAAGGTTAGTAATACTAGACTGTCAGTATCAAAACATGATGTTCTTTGATGGTGTGTGTAAAAAGAAATACCCTTGGTTGAGGACAGAAAGAAGGTAAGTAGTACTAGAATGTTAGTATCAAAAACTGATTGGTTGTGTTGTGTGGAAATATAGATTGTTTGTGATGCATATTTAACATACACATAAAACAGACCTTGGAACTGTACATATTTCACAGAAGAATGTATCTGTGAATATCAGGGGAAAACATTTCATAATTGATAAATTTCTCTGGTGCTGTTGTAACCAGTTCTTTAGTGTCAAATTAAAGATAAAAGCTCTGAAAAGTAGTGAATAATAGTCTCAAGTCCTCATGATTTACTATATTGTAAACACTTAAGATATTGTAGTTTCAATGGTTCTTATACTTTTTCTAGTTCTCACATTCGCTCGTATTATGTTTGGTGAACATATTAGTTTGCTAATAGTTTATGAAGAAACTATTTCTTCTTGACTGTTCAAGATATTTGAGTATTTGTAAGCTTCAGGCAAGTTAACATTTCATTTCAAATGTTACTGGATCAAACCGCACAAAACACTTGAGGTACTCAATTTATTATAAGAACTTATCTGGAATACAAACAAAGATTGTGTATTAATGAGAGGATTTTGTTGGTACTCAATTTATTATAAGAACTTATCTGGAATACAAACAAAGATTGTGTATTTATGAGAGGTTTTGTTGGTACTCAATTTATTATAAGAACTTTTCTGGAATACAAACATTGTGTATTTAAGAGTATAAGAGTATAAACACGTGAATGTTATAGGTTGTGCAGTCGACTAGTCAGTCTTGTGATAATTTTATAACCTTGATGCAAGATACAAATTTATCAACAACAGGATCAGACTAGTTTCTTGAGACAGGCAACTTTATGTGCACATGTTTAGATGGAAGTCCATATCTTTATAACTTTTAAATTATCAGTTGATTGTTGTTGATATAGACAAAAAGATTTTATTTTTTCACATTTAATAATCCACATGCACTTCTTGTTATGGTTTTCATTAAATGTATGAAGCCCAACAAAGACTGATCTCACACATGTTCACTGTTGTACCACTTGATTTTTATCATAAGGTTAATTTAGAAACATTCATACACTGCTGGCCAAAATCTTAAGGCCAATTAACATAAAAAAAAAAATATGCATTTTGCATTATTAGACTCAACTACTTATTTGGGTAGAGCTTTGAAAGATGAAAATAAGAAAAGGGAAAATAAAAATAACTTTTTTAGCATTTAATAGGGAAAATGTGAACACTATGAAATTAGCCTAAATACTAGCTAGTAAGAAGTTTAAGACCATACCAAAAAGAAGTCCTAAACAGGGTAGGAAATGCCCAACAAGAGGTCTCAGTAGTGAGTTGCACAGCCGTTATTGAGAATAACTTCAAACATTCACTTTGACATGGTTGATATAAGTGTTTGCAGAAGGCTGGGTGGAATGTTATTCCAAGTGGTGAAGATGACTTCACAAAGATCA
This sequence comes from Tachypleus tridentatus, assembly GCF_004210375.1. NCBI lineage: Eukaryota > Metazoa > Arthropoda > Merostomata > Xiphosura > Limulidae > Tachypleus > Tachypleus tridentatus. The sequence goes on from NC_134828.1 coordinate 117,818,185, forward strand.
TGTGCTGTTTGGAATTGACGTGAATTTTTATAGACTTCCCTTGCTATCCACCCCAAAACATTTTCAATGGGGTTCATTTCGAGCAAACACACTGGATGGTCCAAAAGAATCGTTTTATTTGCCATGATAAAGTTCTTTGTCCTGTGGGCATTGTGGATTGCAGCATTATCCTACTGAAAGATCCAGTCATTTCCATACAAGCAAGGGCCTTCAGTCAATAAGGATGCTCTCTCCAACATGCCAGTGTAGCCAGCTGCTGTTTGACGCCCCTGTATAACCTGAAGCTTCATTGTTCCATGGAAGGAGAAAGCACCCCAAATCATGATGGAACTTCCTCCACTGTGTTGTGTAGAAAATGTCTCCGGTGGGATATCCATGTTATGCCAGTAACGTTGGAAGCCATCTGGACCATCCACATTAAATTTTTTCTCATTAGAGAACAAAATGTTTGTCCACTTTTCTACGTCCCATGTTTGGTGGTGCTTAGCAAAGTTTAACCGAGCTGTTTCGAGGTGTGGCCTTTGAAGACGTTTACGGTTTTTAAATCCTTTCTCTCATAGATGCCATCTTATTATTCTTGGGCTGTATTCTGTGTCTGTAAGGGTCTTAATCTGGTTCGACGATCGGCTAGTATCTTACCAGACAACCCGTCAAATCCTTCAGCTCAACTCCGGCAAAATTTTCTTGGGCCGACCACTTGAAATTTTCATTCCGTGTCCTTTAGGGTCTTTTAAGAAATTTGCAACAGCATTTTTACTATGCCCAATCTCACCAGCGATGGCACTTGGAGAGAGACCTTGCTTTCGCAGTTTGACAATTCTCTCACTTTCAAATTCTGTCAACTTTTTAGTCTTTGCTATGTTTGTACCCAATGTAACACAGAAGATGTTCACAATGCTAATGCTTGAACATAAATGACTAAATTTCATTACATGTTTACTGACTAATGCTTTGTTTTAACCTAGTCTTAAACTTTTGACCAGCTAGTATTTAGGCTAATTTCATAGTGTTCCCATTTTCCCTATTAAATGTGAAAAACATTTTTTTATTTTTATTTTCTCTTATTTTTATCTTTTGAAACCACTTAGTTGAGTCTAACAATGCAAAATGCATATTTTTTTTTATGTTCATTGGCCTTAAGATTTTGGCCAGCAGTGTATCTCAGATTGCTGTTGTAATGGTGTTCATTTACTTAAATCATAAATGGCTTTTCATTCATTGTCCTGACAGGTTTCCTGAAGAAAAATTAAAAGTTTAAAAGAAATCAGACATTTGTCAGCAGTTCTAGTTTTAGGGTTTCCCTGATCCTTCAGGTATTGCTCTATTATCCCAAGTTTGTTTTGTTTCAATTTGGTGTCTTGAATGTTACAAGTTTCTCCAAAACATTAGTAATCAAAATAAAATAACTTAGAACTGAAAATCTTATGATTGATATCAGTTGAAGTAAGAGGGGAAAAAATTGTTACAGGACCTGTTTTTATTCAAACAAATAAAGGTGTTTGTACTGTTACAGGATTTTGTTTTTTCTCAAAGATAAAACTAACTTCAGCAGTCTCATCACACAAACATCCATAGGTGCTTAACAGTGACTTAACTGGTATGGAATAACATTGCTACTTGGTTCATTCTGTAGCAGCTTAAGGTATGCAATGCTTGAGTAGGAGATACAGCAGTAATTCTTATCTTCCTGAATCCATATGCTGTTTGCCTTATTTCAAAATCCATATTAATTATACTGCATACTGTTGTTTAATGTCTTTTCCCATTGTTCTTTATGGATTCTTACCTGTATAAGATGATTCACCATGCTTCCTGTAGTTGGAGTACAAGTTGTTGCAGGCCCCAGTCTCAAGTTGATTGATATACCTTAATTTTGTGTGCTCTAAATGAAAGATATTTCTGTCTGATAAATTTAATCTGAATGTGTGAATGTCTTGTAGTCCAAAGAGCTTTTATATATTATTTGAAAAAGCAGACAAGTTTTCAAAGGCATCATGCCATCTATGAAATGCCATACAATGTCAAAATGTAGTTCTGATGCAGTGTGTTCCACCATAACTTTGTATTGTCTGTAGGTGAGATGATGACATCATGATACAAAAGCTATAATATATGTATAATAATACACACAACTTACCACATGTCAGTTTAATAACTTAAAAATAACTTACATTTTTAAGTCAACATGTATATACCAGTAAATAATGTCAACTGCCTTTGAAGTAGCTACAATCTCATGATAAAAAACATGTTAACAAATGTTAGGTTACTAAATAGAAAGTATTAAAAAATAAATTAAACAACATGTGATATGAAAGTTTTATTTATGGATAGAACACACACTTTTTTATAACTTTAATTTTTGAAAACAAGTGTGATTGGTTTACCTAGCATTGTCAGATGTTTGTATTTGAATAACAGAAAAAAAGGTTGTGTCATGGTATCAACAGTGATGCTACAGTGTTAAACAACATCATAAAGGTAAGTCAATGTAATTATTAAATATGGAAAAATTAAATGTATTTTTACATCTCAGTAGTAGATAATACTAGGTTTTTGTTTAACAAAGAGAACTGCTTCAGTTTCTGTTTTATTTGCATTGTTTTCTCCATCAGTAACTTCAACATTTGAAGAAAATTATTTTGGTTCATATATCATATTTCCTACACCATCATACTTGTGTATGTATAGTAATATATTAGTTACATATAACATGCTAATGTATTTCCAGTTTCTTTTCTGTGATGTGTGCATACATTTGTTGACAAAATTCTTCAGCAGCTGGTTTATGTATTAGATGTACTTCCAGTTCCTTATCTGTGATGTGTGCATAAGTTTGTTGACAAAATTCTTGAGCAGCTGGTTTATGTATTAGATATACTTCCAGTTCCTTATCTGTGATGTGTGCATAAGTTTCTTGACAAAAGTTCTTCAGCAGCTGGTTTATGTATTAGATATACTTCCAGTTCCTTATCTGTGATGTGTGCATACTTTTGTTGACAGAAGTTCTGCAGCAGCTGGTTTATGTATTAGATATACTTCCAGTTCCTTATCTGTGATGTGTGCATAAGTTTCTTGACAAAAGTTCTGCAGCAGCTGGTTTATGTATTAGATATACTTCCAGTTCCTTATCTGTGATGTGTGCATAAGTTTGTTGACAAAAGTTCTGCAGCAGCTGGTTTATGTATTAGATATACTTCCAGTTCCTTATCTGTGATGTGTGCATAAGTTTGTTGACAAAATTCTTGAGCAGCTGGTTTATGTATTAGATATACTTCCAGTTCCTTATCTGTGATGTGTGCATAAGTTTCTTGACAAAAGTTCTTCAGCAGCTGGTTTATGTATTAGATGTACTTCCAGTTTTTTATCTGTGATGTGTGCATACGTTTGTTGACAAAAGTTCTGCAGCAGCTGGTTTATGTATTAGATATACTTCCAGTTCCTTATCTGTGATGTGTGCATAAGTTTCTTGACAAAAGTTCTGCAGCAGCTGGTTTATGTATTAGATATACTTCCAGTTCCTTATCTGTGATGTGTGCATAAGTTTCTTGACAAAATTCTTGAGCAGCTGGTTTATGTATTAGATGTACTTCCAGTTCCTTATCTGTGATGTGTGCATACGTTTGTTGACAAAAGTTCTTCAGCAGCTGGTTTATGTATTAGATATACTTCCAGTTCCTTATCTGTGATGTGTGCATAAGTTTGTTGACAAAATTCTTGAGCAGCTGGTTTATGTATTAGATATACTTCCAGTTCCTTATCTGTGATGTGTGCATAAGTTTCTTGACAAAAGTTCTTCAGCAGCTGGTTCATGTATTAGATGTACTTCCAGTTTTTTATCTGTGATGTGTGCATACGTTTGTTGACAAAAGTTCTGCAGCAGCTGGTTTATGTATTAGATATACTTCCAGTTCCTTATCTGTGATGTGTGCATAAGTTTCTTGACAAAAGTTCTGCAGCAGCTGGTTTATGTATTAGATATACTTCCAGTTCCTTATCTGTGATGTGTGCATAAGTTTGTTGACAAAATTCTTGAGCAGCTGGTTTATGTATTAGCTGTACTTCCAGTTTTTTATCTGTGATGTGTGCATAAGTTTATTGACAAAATTCTTCAGCAGTTGGTTTATGTGTTAGATATACTTCCAGTTCCTTATCTGTGATGTGTGCGTAAGTTTGTTGACAGAATTCTTCAGCAGCTGGTTTATGTATTAGATATACTTCTAGTTTTGTATCTGTGATGTGTGCATAAGTTTGTTAACAAGAGTTTTGATTGTATTTACAGAAGTATTGAATACAAGTCTAAAGAGGTTATAATTTCATTGTGCAGGTCACTGGTTAGGGAACAGTTGGAATATTGTTTTCAGTCTTGGACTTCTTAGCTTAGGAATGAGATTTAACTGTTGAAAAAGGTTATAATGATCTGGTTATCATATGAAGAGATATTAAGATATATATCTGGTAGAGGTGTTTAAGTTTTAAAGGGAATTGATAGTGTTGATACATCTTTTATTCGACTTGATGATAATAGTGGGCTTAAGGGGCACATCTATAAATATGGACAAAGTAGGAGACAGTTTTATTTTTCTGACAGGGTGATTGTCCTCTAGATTGGGTTGCATTTGGATATTTTTGAGACAGTAAATTTATGTGAGTTTAGTAAGAGAAAGCTTGGTAAAGCTGAGCTTAAGATTGTTATAGTTTTTTTTATTTGATAGTTCTGAAGATGTGACAGCCAAGATATGTTAATAGGTTCACTAAACATTGTTATATCTTGTGCTTTCATTGATACATTTTTGTAACAGTTAAGTTTTTTTTATATTTCTGTTGATGGTTTTTCAAGCAAAATCAAATGTGCAGAAGTTATGTCTGGAATATTTAGCTGGAATAGGCTGCTAGACCTCATCTTTAGAGCTGTTCTTATTTTAATATCCACTTTTAATAGTTTTTCGCTCATGATATTGTGCTTGTTATATAAGTTTATTCAGTATAATGTTTTTGCTGTGATCTTTCCTTCCATTATTTGTGGGGCAGTTTGTTGTACAACATGAAACAAGTAAGCTGAATACTTACTTCAGTTTGTCCATTCTGATATATGTATGTGAATAGAACCTCTGTTCGCACCATATATATACATAAGACGTGTGTGTGTGGTAATTAGTCTAGGGAATATTATGAGATTAATATTTACCCCCTGTATCTTTTAGTTATTTAAATGTTTTTTCAAATGTGATAATTATTATTTTGTTCAATTTAAGACTGTTTTCTGTGTACAGATAAAACTATTATGCAGAGAAATATTCAAATTTTGGTGGCCAAGAGTGGTCACAGTTAATTGTTGATGATTCTACTGAAAGCTGTCCTTCTACCAGTAGTACCGAGTGACATCATGAAAAGGTGTGTGTACCCTTGGTGAGTTAGTGTATTATATTGAATCTTAAGCTGTTATTTATATAATTTATGACTGTCTGAAACATACTGTAGCTAAAACCTAAAATAATTAAAAATACCACTTGTGTTTTGCCAGTGTTCACTTGTCTGTTTTACCTTTATTAATGCAGACATACTGTTAGCTGTCCTTTTTCATAGTGATTTTAGTTCATCTGTTCTTGTCACTAGTTTGGGAAATATTCATAAGTAAGTATCAATCTTTTGTAAATCTAATAAGGTTTGTGATGAATACCAGCAGTCTGTTTCATTAAAATACTGTATTATTTTATTCATCAACAGTGGTATTGCTTAATCTCAGTCAGTATGTCATGTCATGACCTTTTAATGAGTTGCATTAAAATTCCCATTCAACAACTTTATTATCAATGAATGTTGCAGGGAAAAAGTGATATACATTTAGTTGTTTTTTTTAAATTAAATATGTAAATATATTCATGTGACACATGTTCCTTTATACAGGCTTCAGAGTGTACCGTCAGTTAAAATATACACACTGACATGACAGGATGTAAAACATGAACTTGGTGAGATATAAATAAATTTCTTATAAGTAAAAGTTCTATTTTCGAGATTGCGCTTCATAATGGCCTGTGGTTTGTTTTTGTTTTATGGTCTACCATTGTTGTTTGGTGGGAATGTTACAGTTCATGTAGATATGAACTGTACCAATAAAACAAAATTAAAGTTAACAGTTGAAACTGTGAAGTTAAGAAGACTTGGTTCATTGAAATCAACTTAGTGTTTTCTGTTTTATCAATTCACTTACATTTATGTTCTTGTCACAATGAATGTAATGTGAAAAGAGGTACCAAAACAAATTTTGTTATTCACTTACATGTGTTCTAGTTTTCTATGAAATGTTACGTATAAAATAACAGGTACCAAAACACATATAGTGATTCACTTACATGTGTTCTAGTTTTCTATGAAATGTTACGTATAAAATAACAGGTACCAAAACACATATTGTGATTCACTTAGATGTGTTCTAGTTTTCTATGAAATGTAACGTATAAAATAACAGGTACCAAAACACATATAGTGATTCACTTACATGTGTTCTAGTTTTCTATGAAATGTTACGTATAAAATAACAGGTACCAAAACACATATTGTGATTCACTTAGATGTGTTCTAGTTTTCTATGAAATGTTACGTATAAAATAACAGGTACCAAAACACATATTGTGATTCACTTACATGTGTTCTAGTTTTCTATGAAATGTAATGTATAAAATAGCAACAGAAAGTAATTACATGTTTAACATGAAAATCACCATGCACTCAAACTAGTACAAGTCTGAAACATAAATTCAGAAAGAAATCTTTAGTAAACATATGTTATTGAAATATCTAATCTTTGGGTACAATAAAAATGTGATGTTTACTAAAAGGTTGTCAAATTTCATGAAGGATCCACTTGTTAAATACAGAATTGAAACAAACTAGGTGAATGAATCTGTGTTAGTGAATACAGGGAAAGGATAATTTTACTGATAAAGTTAATGATAAATTCAAGCAGTGAGAGTAAGATGTCAACTGTTAACAAGTCATGAAGGATTTTAATTTTTTTAAATTTCAAGAATCAGACCATGACGATTTTTATAAATTGTTCAGAATAGTTTTCTTCACTAGTTAGTCAGAGAACCTACAAGGAACAATGCTATTTTAGGGTTATTGTTAATTTCTAATATATAAATTGTTGACTGTGTGGAGATTGAGGACATGTGTGCAAGTGATAGTTGCTATATTAGGTTCAACGTTTAAAGAAATCCAACAAGAATTACCACTGGAAAACTTTAAAAACAATGTTATAAAAATTCAAGATAGATTTGTTTCATATAGAAAAAGAGAATGGTTATTAGCATAACACTAGGGTAAGAAGAACCTCTCAGGAATGATAAGAGAAAGCTGAGATCTGATAGTTATGAGGTGAATGAGTTAATCTTAGTAATGAAAATTTAAATAATATTTCTCATCTTGTACAGACACAAGATAGAAACAGAAAACAATATGCACTTTAATCTCAGCTTAAGAAAGCATTTACAGCAGGGGTTGGCAACCTATGGCTTGCAGGCCAAATGCGGTTCTCAAATGAAACATCTCATTCACCCGGCCTGCAGTGCTTCTAAAAAAAGAATTCAAGTTTGTAACTATCTCAGGCCTGATTTTGAGAGACAAACAGCACTAATTGCTCTGTCCTTCACAACATGAATATTACTTAAATAAAATAAATATTAATCATAGTTCATTGCGTTTTATTAATATTACCTTTATTTATCAGCTATAGAGATTAACGTGGCTCTCCATCTGCTCACAGACATGGCCTCTAGCCCCTGTGCAGAAAGAGGTTGCCAACCCCTGATTTACAGGGTTAGAGACTTGTACGGCTTCTGGGCTAGATAGTATTTCCACTTGGTGCTATTTTTTGGAAGTCTTTGAATAGTTTGCAGGAGCTATGGGAATGAAAGTCGACCAGTGTAACTTTTCAACAAAGGTGATAAATGTATCAGTAATTATAAAGGATGCTTTGCAAAGACATTTAACAGAGTTTAAAATTTTATTGGATAGTCAACATGGTATCACTAGGGGTAAGTCTTGCCTTTCAAACCTTCTGGCAATTTTTGAAAAGATTTTCTTCATGTACATGAGGGTAAAGATGTGGGTTTGGTATATCTAGATTTTCAGAAAACATTAAAGAATTTTTTAAAGTGATTTCTGCATGTATAGAGGATAAGTTAGCTCATTGGATAGGAAAATGACTGAATAGAAGAAAGCAGAAGGTTATTGTAATTTGAGTCAAACTGGATTTCTGATGTTGCAAGTAGAGAACCTCAGGGACCAGTGTTAGGATCTTTGTTCATTATTAACATCAGTAATGCACATGAAGAAATTGTTGATATAATAACTTAAATTTGCTGATGTTAGTAAGATCTTGGGTGTTGCTGTTTATGAAAGGACTGACATACTTTGTTAGTTGAGTTAATGTGCTGTAGGTGGCTTTTAATTATAATAAATGGAAGGTAATGTGTATGGGTTACCATAATATAATTATACATTTGATAATAATAACATTAAAAATTACTGATCACATCTGTTTATGATATATTTATTTAAATATTTACATACATTCATTGAATTGTTTTTAAATGTTAATCTGTATGCTTTGATCACAACATGAACAACAGGAGTCTAGCTTAATGTACACATTGTACAAAAGTAGAGCTTTCAGACTAGCTTTATATGACTCGCTAGTCTCCATTCTTTCAGACTAGCTTTATATGACTCGCTAGTCTCCATTCTTTCAGACTAGCTTTATATGACTCGCTAGTCTCCATTCTTTCAGACTAACTTTATATGACTCACTAGTCTCCATTCTTTCAGACTAACTTTATATGACTCACTAGTCTCCATTCTTTCAGACTAACTTTATATGACTCTGTAGTCTCCATTCTTTCAGACTAACTTTATATGACTCTGTAGTCTCCATTCTTTCAGACTAACTTTATATGACTCTGTAGTCTCCATTCTTTCAGACTAACTTTATATGACTCTGTAGTCTCCATTCTTTCAGACTAACTTTATATGACTCTGTAGTCTCCATTCTTTCAGACTAACTTTATGACTCACTAGTCTCCATTCTTTCAGACTAACTTTATATGACTCACTAGTCTCCATTCTTTCAGACTATCTTTATATGACTCACTAGTCTCCATTCTTTCAGACTAACTTTATATGACTCACTAGTCTCCATTCTTTCAGACTAACTTTATATGACTCAGTAGTCTCCATTCTTTCAGACTAACTTTACATGACTCACTAGTCTCCATTCTTTCAGACTAACTTTATGACTCACTAGTCTCCATTCTTTCAGACTAACTTTATGACTCACTAGTCTCCATTCTTTCAGACTAACTTTATGACTCACTAGTCTCCATTCTTTCAGACTAACTTTATATGACTCACTAGTCTCCATTCTTTCAGACCAACTTTATATGACTCGGTAGTCTTTATTCTTGAGGATATTTCATTCTTTCATCAACAATCATACAGAAGCACAATGTATCTTGTATTGTGTAATGAGAAACAACTTCAGTAAAGTGAAACTTTTGTTCCTTAAATTCTGTTACTGTAAGTGAGATCCAGCAAGTTGCTTTGATAAGTCATGAATTTGATCATTCATCTGTCCTTGTGTAATCAGATAAAACAGTTTGTTCAAGTGTCACAGAAGTAGAAATTACAAGATAGAGACAATTCATTGTCATATGTTTCCCAATTTGCCGGTGAATATTCTGTGAGGTACTGGCTTCTTGGAGAATGCATTTTCTGGATATTTAATGTATTGTTTAGTTTTACCTGAAAACCCAAGAACATTAGTTTTACAAAAATACCAGTGAGTTGTGTTATTTTTTGGCTCGTGCCATGTCATGGGAATCCAAGTTGTATAGTTTCTCTCCTATTGAGCCACCATGTCAAGCCAAGTGTGTAAACTGTGTTACACATTATGATTTCAAATAACCAAACAATTTAATTTAGAAGTTAATTGAATGTTAATGTATCAAATTTAAGATATTTGTCTACAAGATTGATACATACAATTTATAATAAAGATTATTACAAATAATGATTTGGATACAAAATTTTACCAACTTGCAAACCATACCAAGTCTTCCATCTGGTTTGGAACTAAATATTTTGTCAAAGGTTCACAAGACATAAATTAATTTTATGTTGTACACTTCACTTGACAATAATTCTAATTAGCTGTATTCTTTGCATGTAAGTTTTTTTGCTGATGAAAATATCTGTTGTCCAAAGTTGATTCACTGAAGTTTGTAATGTTAACGATCTCTAAACGTGTGGTTAAATATCTGTAGATTTGTGATTAATAAATGTATGTAACAGTTATATCTTCTGAGGCTTATAGTATACTGACTGTAGTGACCCAACATTATTATTAAACTGTCTTTCTGCATGTTAATTTATGAACTTTAAGGGCATGTTCTCAAAGTTCAATTGACAACAATAATGCCAATCACTGGTGTTACATATGTACCCAGTACAACACTAATGCCAGTCACTGGTATTACATACATACCTAGTACAACAATAATGCCAATCACTAGTATTACATACATAACTTGTAGAACAATAATCCCAATCACTAGTATTATGTACCTAGTACAACAATAATACCAATCACTGGTGTTACATATGCACCCAGTACAACACTAATGCCAGTCACTAGTATTACATGCATACCTTGTAGAACGATAATCCCAATCACTAGTATTATGTACCTAGTACAACAATAATACCAATCACTGGTGTTACATATGCACCCAGTACAACAATAATGCCAATCACTGGTATAACATGCGTACTTAGTACGTTGTTGATTCTTATGCTCGAGAATCTTCTACAAAGTTAGAGAACATGCAGGACTTTCACAATACGTAACATGTATTCCTAAATAAATATTAAAATAGTAAACCCGCTACAACTGTACAACACACATGGAGCCCAATGGTTTTCTTGGTCATCATTGTTTCACCCAAACTAGAGACAGTAACCTACCTTTACCTTGTGTGTAATGTTTTGCTTTTCTGAAACTGTAATGTGTTTTTCAAAAATATAGTACAAATTGTTTGATTTTTTTGCACTTTCAGACTTTAAGTGAACTGGAGACAGCATTCAAAAAGATTTTCTGAAAAAATATGAAATAATTTATATTTCAAGAACTAGAGTTTAAAAGATTTTTTTAAAAAACAAAAGTTTTGCAGAATCTGATTATATCACAGGTATGATGCAAGGAAGAATCACAGTGTGTGGACAGAATCTGATTATATCACAGGTATGATGCAAGGAAGAGTCACAGTGCGTGGACAGAATCTGATTATATCACAGGTATGATGCAAGGAAGAGTCACAGTGCGTGGACAGAATCTGATTATATCACAGGTATGATGCAAGGAAGAGTCACAGTGCGTGGACAGAATCTGATTATATCACAGGTATGATGCAAGGAAGAGTCACAGTGTGTGGACAGAATCTGATTATATCACAGGTATGATGCAAGGAAGAGTCACAGTGCGTGGACAGAATCTGATTATATCACAGGTATGATGCAAGGAAGAGTCACAGTGCGTGGACAGAATCTGATTATATCACAGGTATGATGCAAGGAAGAGTCACAGTGTGTGGACAGAATCTGATTATATCACAGGTATGATGCAAGGAAGAGTCACAGTGTGGACAGAATCTGATTATATCACAGGTATGATGCAAGGAAGAGTCAGTGTGTGGACAGAATCTGATTATATCACAGGTATGATGCAAGGAAGAGTCACAGTGCGTGGACAGAATCTGATTATATCACAGGTATGATGCAAGGAAGAGTCACAGTGTGTGGACAGAATCTGATTATATCACAGGTATGATGAAAGGAAGAGTCACAGTGTGTGGACAGAATCTGATTATATCACAGGTATGATGAAAGGAAGAGTCACAGTGCGTGGAGCTGAGAGAGTCATCTGACTCCATCACTTTTATACTTGAGGGACTTCTCAAATGTTCTATCAAACCAGAAGTGATGTAAGTTGTTATTTATATCAAGAATTCACAGCATGTATGAACAGTATATTTGGAATTGTACACCAATTCAACATAGTCAGTGTTTGAGATTATCAAACGTGTACCTTTTGTCCATCCATTAAACTGTCCAGATAAACTTAATCTATTGTACTGAGTCAATTGTGTGGTATTTCACATTGTGCTGATAAAATGTTGAGATAGTATGAAAACACAAATGTTTTACCTACATTTTTTAAATCAGTATTATCAGATTATCATTTGTTGTCCATGTAATTAATAATTTCCAGCTTTAGAATTTTGTTTATTTCACCAAAGTCTTTATTGAAACTACAGTGATATGTTTATGGCCACATACAAGGTAATGAATATGTTTAGGTTTTGGTACTATGTGTGGTAGTGAAGATAATTTACAGACTTTGTTACTCGAACCATTCTTGTAACTACTATGTACCTGAAACTGTACATAATCTAAGTGAATGTATTAAGGTTATTTTCATATTTTGCTTCCATAATTTTGAGAATGTCAGAAATGGATATCAAAAATGTTTCTCAGACAGATCATTAACCTTTATCTCTTAATATATATACTTTAACTGTTGTAAAACCTGAAAAGTGTCAAATAAGATTAGTGTTCGTTTCCAGAAATAATTCATACAGCTTTTAAATCACAAAAATACACCAGACATTATAATTAAATGTTCAAAACTACTTAGTGAATGTGACTTTCTGGCTAACATATAAGGAAGTTAAATTTCAATATTGCTTGCAGGAACAACCTTGGTCGATACACATCAAATGTTGGTGGTGAACTTTGAGTTTGAGCACCAAAACAAATCTGATTTATGTGGTGTATAATTTATTGTTTTTGTTAGTTACAAACATACTCAGTAACAATGTCATAGACTATACTAAAGGGCTTGTCAGTGTGAATTAAATGAATATAGTGGTATATCAGTAGAACAAGAAGTTGTAGTAACAGTGTCACTACTTCATGTCATTCAGGAGGATCCAGCCTGACAGTCTAGTGAATTATGTTCTTTGGTATTAAAATTTAGATATGTTTTGATTTTAAATTTATTAACATACATTGTTTTAATTTTCTAATATAAATTTGTATGTCCTTTGTTAACTGAGCATGACCCTGTGCCACATTATTTTTGACAGTTAAGTTGAAAAAGAAAAATTTACTTCTAAAACCAAATGTGTCCAGAAATGAGAATAACAGTTCTGAGATATGGCTGTGTTCAAAATCTACTCAGGTAAAAGTTGGTACTCTACACAACTTTATGAAGGCCATTTGAAAAGTGCCATAATACTGTATTTTCAGGCAGGTTGCCCATAAAAATGGTGGTGCCATAAAAAGTGTACTTCAAATATTAATAAAGTCACCCCTTCTTTCAGAAAAAGGGAAGTGTAAGATATAGTGTCTAATATAAACTGTGCACTTTACATCTTCTCCAGAATCAATAATTTCATTAAATCATGATCACAAAATAGCATGATATATTTTTTTAGTAATCTCATTTTTGGGATTAATTCAACATAGAGGGCGCCATTTATAGATATTATATGGGCTAATTTAGTAGCATGTTTACCACACTGATATTTTCTGTTTGATAAATATATTATTTTCTTAAACTTAAGAGAATTCTGCTGTTGTATATAATGTCCTGTTGGTGAAACAGTAGTTCAGTAAAACCAAAATTATGACTATGGAAGTGTGTGAATAATCATAGAACATGGTGGTCACAGGACTCAGTATGGCTGAAGATAACAGACACGAGGATCTGTTTTATTCATGACAGAGGACAAAATCTTTGGTCATATTTTGTCTTCTAAAAGTAAGATTTAAAGTCAAGACTGGAAGATGACTGTCCAGTCTGACAAAATGGCTTGAACCAAATGAAGAACTTCAAACATGATGTGAGATCTCTATAATTACTACCCAGTGGAGTCCAAAGAAAACCGGAAACCTAAACGATACGTATCAGCAAGCAAGGTAACTTTATTAACAGAACTGAGAACTGTCTGCCAAAACCTAGGTTTTGTATAGCAACTTTTGAAATAACTGTTTGCTGTCAATTATTCTTAATTGTGTATTGAAACAGAGTACATATGAAACACAAGAAAAAATGTCATTATAACAAGCTTACTTACTGATGTTCACATTTATATAGTTAAATAGACCACATTGGCTGAATTGGATAAACATATGTTGCTTTAATCCAACAAATCAAAATGATAAAATTACTCATTCTGTAAATTTGGATTTTTTTTCTCTCTATGGAAAGAAGTGTGTCACCCACATTTATTAAACATGTTATGTAATAGTGACCTCTTATTCATTGGAACCTGGTAAAATTTATTTTATTTAGATTACATTATGGACCTGAACAATTTCAACATTATCAATGGAATAGATCTGTGGTAGATGTGTTTGTTGCAGTGACGTAAGCTGTTGTGTTTCCTTTTTTGTTCTCTGCTAGCAGAAGCGATTGACTTTGAGTACATTTTCTTCTATAACCTGGAGGAGATACTTGTGAGGCAGGTCAGCTGCATATCTCCATTTTTTATAGCTTTCTTACAGTAACATATATTTGTTACATTTCTAGAAGATGAGTGACTTTGTAGTCATTATTTTATCATTTTTAGCAGTACTGGCTTTATTGAATTATGTCTGATACTTTGGAAACTGATGAAGTCAGACCACTTGTTCAGAATACTTGTCTCTAAACATCGTTGGTGATCACCTGTTTCTGTGCAGCTTTATATCAAGCATCAATGTATTGGTCATAAGAGAATCTGTTTAAGTAGTTTATGGATTAAATACAACTGCAACATGTTTCAAAATAATAAACTTTGGTATGAATAAAACATCCCATCTTTCTTGCATCCTGATAGTCTCACAGTGCTTAGTTAGGAACTGTAAATTTCGTCTTTACTTGATTTATATTTTTATCTTAATTAAATGTAGTTAAACTATCTGAATTTCTTAGCTAGCTTAAAATAAATCTTTCTTGGTTTTTGCAATTTTCATACATCCATAACCAGATGTTGTGACTATTAAAATGGGCAAAATAAGTGTTAAGAGAAAGAACTAATGAATTTGGGGATATTGTTACCATTGTTTTGTTATTTATGTTGTTCATATTAATTGTAACGTATTTCACTAGGTGTCACTGTAAATTATAATTGAAACAAGGCTTGTAGATACAAGGCAGTTGAAGTAGTAGATGATAATCCAAGAAAATCTTTGATAGTTGTATGAAGACATTATTTGTCTTGAATGTCATCATGTTTGAACTTGTAGAGTCCAGAAGTTTTAAAAACCCAAGATTACATGCTACTAGTATATTGAAATATTTTATTACTGTGTTACATTATTCTGAGGTACACGTGGTAATCATAAAAGTGCAGCCCTCAGGAAAACGATGTCAAAGCCATCTGAAGTAACTGTTAAAAACTTGTTTGTCTGGAAACCTTTCTGTGAACATCAGCATTTTGTTTCTTTATTCAGTAAATAACAAACTGCAAAGTCATCCAGGATCTGATTTGTCTATATCTCTATAAGCAACCAGCAATCATAACATTTGAGATAGCAATATTTCTTAAAGAGTGTATTGTACATTTTGCCTTAGAAAATGTGTGTAGTCTTAGAAAACCAGACCTGTTGGAAGTGTCTAAACATATTGAATTGGAGGGTTATGGTTGTTATGGAAAAGGCAGATATGTTCAGTGTGTTAGTACATCGTTTGGTGATGAGAAAATGTTAAGTAAGTGTGATGAATGAATAAAACTTGTGGATTCACAAACTAATAGCTGAGAGATTTAGTCTTACAACATCAGGGTGCAGGAAATACAACTAAAGACATTAGAATCAAAAATAAATTGAGCTACATAGGCTTGAAATTGAAGTAATCATACACCAGTCACTTGACTTATATAAAGGTATAAATTTCCACTTTTCAGGAAAAAGATATTGAGTACTGCTTTCTGAATAGATGGGAAGTTCTAAATGGTCTAAAGAAAAATGGATTTAAATGGTACCCAGTGTATTAGTAGGTAAAACGCACAATTTGATCTGTTGGACAAGATGTTGATTGTGTCATTTCGGGCAACTTATCTTGAAAGTTGAGAAGTTAGACCTGAGACCTGAAGACAGTAACTAGAAGAAAAACGAAGTAAAAACTTGGGTTGAATTTGTAAGGTATTGGGAAAATTGGTTTGATAAAACAAAGGATGTTGTTGAAGTTTGGCAGTCTAAGACAACTATTCCTGGCTTAGCAATTCAAATCTTCTGCCCCAGGTAATGTTAACACTTATTTCAGCAAACAGAGATTTGAAATATTGTGTGAGGGTACTGTTCCAACTGGTGACTGTACTCTTAACTCATTAGATCAGATCTTTAAAACCTAGTACCCCATTTAGTGATGATAAGAAATACTTTGCAGTCCAACCAGGATCCCCTCGAAGAGGAAGAAAGCTAAATCCAGTCTCTAAATCTAACTCTAAGAGTAATAGAGATGGGGTTAGATCGTCTTGTTCAGTATGTAATTATTGTAAAAACTGGGCTTTGTTACTTTTGAGTGTTTGACTTTATAGCAGAACAACCAAGCGAAGGTCAATGTCTTTGTGATGTCTAACCTACAACCTTGCATTGGGTCTGAAGGCAGAATACCCTACAGCTGGAACTGTTCCACCAGACATCAGTAAACTCTCTTTACACTGCCATGTTAAGGTAAAGAAGCATCTAATATGTAAAATATTTTATCCAGTTCAGTTGAACCACAACACACTGTGACAGAAAACCACTCGTGAAGTACCGTGGAGACGCCACACCCAACAGCTTCCACACCAGCTGGAAATCTCTCAATCACCTACGTTCCTAAGTCGGCAGTTCTAGGACTAAGATGGTGAAATAAGAGTACTCCAGCAGACCTGCAACTGTGGTGAGAAGCAAACGATTTCAGGTCTCATACTTACTAGAAGATCTCACTGTAGTCAGGTGTGTGTGAGGAACCAGTTGGACAAAAGTAGAAGTGCAGTTAAGTAATTACAGGTTTCAGATACTACAAAAATCTAGTTTAAATTCATGTACAAACAATTTAGAAAAAAGAAATGTGACGACAGTTGATTTTTCCTTCTTAATACCATAATTAGAAAAATTCGCTGTTTTATGAATGTTGTACATTAACTATCTCCGTACAGTCATCCAAAAATTGACAATTAGGCTTGGTTTTCAGACCACAATTTTACCTGCTAAGCGAATAAAATATTACCCCATTTTAATTTGTGGTGGTTATGTACCCAATACTTTGTAAGTAGTTTAGAAGAAGTAAAAAAGAAAGGGTTGATACCATTGTAAAAAGTGATGTAGTAACAAATGTTGTTACTTGTTTCTTGATGCCATTTTTAAAATTCACTATTTTATAACATCACGTTATGATCAAGATCTTAACCAAAGATGGCGATTATGTCCAAGGTTAAAGTATTCAATCAAATAAAGTTGTGTGTAGATGTATATTTTATTTATAGGCATACCGTGATAAGGTTCTAGTAAGTGTTTTTAACAGATACGGAGAGACAGAATTTGGAGTTAAAATGTTTATATGGGTTATTTTTCGATAAACAGTAATTTTTGTTTTAGGTTAATGCTGTTCTTTACAACCAGGAAAGGTAAAGAATTACTCGTTTCAACTTCTTAGGTAAATTTTATAGAAACATGTTGGATATTTCGAACGTAAGGCAATTTTGAACAAGATAAGAATATTGTCAACAAAGGGATATCTCTACTGTTCTTTTGAACAAAAACGAAGGTAACTGATTTATTATCTCACCTTATATACATACTTTTAAAATCAGAGTCTACTAAAAACATATCAAGGAACTAAAAGTTCACAACTTGTGTGTTGTTAAAACCTTATTATTTATGCACAGCGTGCAGAATATGTAAGCTTGTACATCTATTACTTGATAACTATCCCAAACAATTGGTAAAAAACACCATCGAAAATTTTTAATAAGGAAAACCACGTTAATCAGGAAGATAAACTTATGATGGTGATATCGCATTGTCCAAAACTTGGAAAAAAAATAAAAATAATGAATATATTTACCATTCAAACTATGTTCAACAGCCAGAGTAACCTATACACTATCTTGACTAAAGTCACAACTTCAAACTTCTAAGCAAAGAAATGTTGCCTACAATGTATTATGTGAATGAAGAAAGGAAAACAAAAAGATACCAAACGTCCTGTTCATAATAGGATGGATCAACAAGACATCATACGTGCTTCTGTAGTAACCTTTGCAATAGCAGCCCATTATTGTGGTCCTCCTGCAGACATGGATCCCCTTTCAAACTTTGTGCTTAAAGAAATCAAACCATGCTTGGTCTTAAATGGTGTCATAAAAGTAACCTAAATTCTGTTATTGTCGATCTTATTTTTACTGTTGGTTTTATCTTAACAAACCACGGTAATACCATTTCTTCCTATGTTTCTCGAATCTTAATAAACCACGGTAATAACATATCTTCCTATGTTTTTTGAATCTTAACAAACCACGGTAATACCATTTCTTCCTATGTTTTTTTAATCTTAACAAACCACGGTAATACCATTTCTTCCTATGTTTCTTGAATCTTAACAAACCACGGTAATAACATTTCTTCCTATGTTTCTTGAATCTTAATAAACCACAGTAATAACATTTCTTCCTATGTTTCTTGAATCTTAATAAACCACAGTAATACCATTTCTTCCTATGTTTCTCGAATCTTAATAAACCGCGGTAATAACATTTCTTCCTATGTTTTTTGAATCTTAATAAACCACGGTAATACCATTTCTTCCTATGTTTCTTGAATCTTAACAAACCACGGTAATAACATTTCTTCCTATGTTTTTTGAATCTTAACAAACCACGATAATACCATTTCTTCCTATGTTTCTTGAATCTTAATAAACCACAGTAATACCATTTCTTCCTATGTTTCTCGAATCTTAATAAACCGCGGTAATAACATTTCTTCCTATGTTTTTGAATCTTAATAAACCACGGTAATACCATTTCTTCCTATGTTTCTTGAATCTTAACAAACCACGGTAATAACATTTCTTCCTATGTTTTTGAATCTTAACAAACCACGATAATACCATTTCTTCCTATGTTTTTGAATCTTAACAAACCACGGTAATAACATTTCTTCCTATGTTTTTTGAATCTTAACAAACCACGATAATACCATTTCTTCCTATGTTTCTTGAATCTTAACAAACCACGGTAATAACATTTCTTCCTATGTTTCTTGAATCTTAATAAACCACAGTAATAACATTTCTTCCTATGTTTCTTGAATCTTAATAAACCACAGTAATACCATTTCTTCCTATGTTTCTTGAATCTTAATAAACCACAGTAATACCATTTCTTCCTATGTTTCTCGAATCTTAATAAACCACGGTAATAACATTTCTTCCTATGTTTTTTGAATCTTAATAAACCACGGTAATACCATTTCTTCCTATGTTTCTTGAATCTTAACAAACCACGGTAATAACATTTCTTCCTATGTTTTTTGAATCTTAACAAACCACGGTAATACCATTTCTTCCTATGTTTCTTGAATCTTAACAAACCACGGTAATACCATTTCTTCCTATGTTTTTTGAATCTTAACAAACCACGGTAATACCATTTCTTCCTATGTTTCTTGAATCTTAACAAACCACGGTAATACCATTTCTTCCTATGTTTCTTGAATCTTAACAAACCACGGTAATACCATTTCTTCCTATGTTTCTTGAATCTTAATAAACCACAGTAATAACATTTCTTCCTATGTTTCTTGAATCTTAATAAACCACAGTAATACCATTTCTTCCTATGTTTCTTGAATCTTAATAAACCACAGTAATACCATTTCTTCCTATGTTTCTCGAATCTTAATAAACCACGGTAATAACATTTCTTCCTATGTTTCTTGAATCTTAATAAACTACAGTAATACCATTTCTTCCTATGTTTCTTGAATCTTAATAAACCACAGTAATACCATTTCTTCCTATGTTTCTCGAATCTTAATAAACCACGGTAATAACATTTCTTCCTATGTTTTTTGAATCTTAATAAACCACGGTAATACCATTTCTTCCTATGTTTCTTGAATCTTAACAAACCACGGTAATAACATTTCTTCCTATGTTTTTTGAATCTTAACAAACCACGATAATACCATTTCTTCCTATGTTTTTTGAATCTTAACAAACCACGGTAATAACATTTCTTCCTATGTTTTTTTTGAATCTTAACAAACCACGATAATACCATTTCTTCCTATGTTTCTTGAATCTTAACAAACCACGGTAATAACATTTCTTCCTATGTTTCTTGAATCTTAATAAACCACAGTAATAACATTTCTTCCTATGTTTCTTGAATCTTAATAAACCACAGTAATACCATTTCTTCCTATGTTTCTTGAATCTTAATAAACCACAGTAATACCATTTCTTCCTATGTTTCTCGAATCTTAATAAACCACGGTAATAACATTTCTTCCTATGTTTTTTGAATCTTAATAAACCACGGTAATACCATTTCTTCCTATGTTTCTTGAATCTTAACAAACCACGGTAATAACATTTCTTCCTATGTTTTTTGAATCTTAACAAACCACGGTAATACCATTTCTTCCTATGTTTCTTGAATCTTAACAAACCACGGTAATACCATTTCTTCCTATGTTTTTTGAATCTTAACAAACCACGGTAATACCATTTCTTCCTATGTTTCTTGAATCTTAACAAACCACGGTAATACCATTTCTTCCTATGTTTCTTGAATCTTAACAAACCACGGTAATACCATTTCTTCCTATGTTTCTTGAATCTTAATAAACCACAGTAATAACATTTCTTCCTATGTTTCTTGAATCTTAACAAACCACGATAATACCATTTCTTCCTATGTTTCTTGAATCTTAATAAACCACAGTAATACCATTTCTTCCTATGTTTCTCGAATCTTAATAAACCGCGGTAATAACATTTCTTCCTATGTTTTTTGAATCTTAATAAACCACGGTAATACCATTTCTTCCTATGTTTCTTGAATCTTAACAAACCACGGTAATAACATTTCTTCCTATGTTTTTTGAATCTTAACAAACCACGATAATACCATTTCTTCCTATGTTTTTTGAATCTTAACAAACCACGGTAATAACATTTCTTCCTATGTTTTTTGAATCTTAACAAACCACGATAATACCATTTCTTCCTATGTTTCTTGAATCTTAACAAACCACGGTAATAACATTTCTTCCTATGTTTCTTGAATCTTAATAAACCACAGTAATAACATTTCTTCCTATGTTTCTTGAATCTTAATAAACCACAGTAATACCATTTCTTCCTATGTTTCTTGAATCTTAATAAACCACAGTAATACCATTTCTTCCTATGTTTCTCGAATCTTAATAAACCACGGTAATAACATTTCTTCCTATGTTTTTTGAATCTTAATAAACCACGGTAATACCATTTCTTCCTATGTTTCTTGAATCTTAACAAACCACGGTAATAACATTTCTTCCTATGTTTTTTGAATCTTAACAAACCACGGTAATACCATTTCTTCCTATGTTTCTTGAATCTTAACAAACCACGGTAATACCATTTCTTCCTATGTTTTTTGAATCTTAACAAACCACGGTAATACCATTTCTTCCTATGTTTCTTGAATCTTAACAAACCACGGTAATACCATTTCTTCCTATGTTTCTTGAATCTTAACAAACCACGGTAATACCATTTCTTCCTATGTTTCTTGAATCTTAATAAACCACAGTAATAACATTTCTTCCTATGTTTCTTGAATCTTAATAAACCACAGTAATACCATTTCTTCCTATGTTTCTTGAATCTTAATAAACCACAGTAATACCATTTCTTCCTATGTTTCTCGAATCTTAATAAACCACGGTAATAACATTTCTTCCTATGTTTCTTGAATCTTAATAAACTACAGTAATACCATTTCTTCCTATGTTTCTTGAATCTTAATAAACCACAGTAATACCATTTCTTCCTATGTTTCTCGAATCTTAATAAACCACGGTAATAACATTTCTTCCTATGTTTTTTGAATCTTAATAAACCACGGTAATACCATTTCTTCCTATGTTTCTTGAATCTTAACAAACCACGGTAATAACATTTCTTCCTATGTTTTTTGAATCTTAACAAACCACGATAATACCATTTCTTCCTATGTTTTTTGAATCTTAACAAACCACGGTAATAACATTTCTTCCTATGTTTTTTGAATCTTAACAAACCACGATAATACCATTTCTTCCTATGTTTCTTGAATCTTAACAAACCACGGTAATAACATTTCTTCCTATGTTTCTTGAATCTTAATAAACCACAGTAATAACATTTCTTCCTATGTTTCTTGAATCTTAATAAACCACAGTAATACCATTTCTTCCTATGTTTCTTGAATCTTAATAAACCACAGTAATACCATTTCTTCCTATGTTTCTCGAATCTTAATAAACCACGGTAATAACATTTCTTCCTATGTTTTTTGAATCTTAATAAACCACGGTAATACCATTTCTTCCTATGTTTCTTGAATCTTAACAAACCACGGTAATAACATTTCTTCCTATGTTTTTTGAATCTTAACAAACCACGGTAATACCATTTCTTCCTATGTTTCTTGAATCTTAACAAACCACGGTAATACCATTTCTTCCTATGTTTTTTGAATCTTAACAAACCACGGTAATACCATTTCTTCCTATGTTTCTTGAATCTTAACAAACCACGGTAATACCATTTCTTCCTATGTTTCTTGAATCTTAACAAACCACGGTAATACCATTTCTTCCTATGTTTCTTGAATCTTAATAAACCACAGTAATAACATTTCTTCCTATGTTTCTTGAATCTTAATAAACCACAGTAATACCATTTCTTCCTATGTTTCTCGAATCTTAATAAACCACGGTAATAACATTTCTTCCTATGTTTCTTGAATCTTAATAAACTACAGTAATACCATTTCTTCCTATGTTTCTTGAATCTTAATAAACCACAGTAATACCATTTCTTCCTATGTTTCTCGAATCTTAATAAACCGCGGTAATAACATTTCTTCCTATGTTTCTCGAATCTTAATAAACCGCGGTAATAACATTTCTTCCTATGTTTCTCGAATCTTAATAAACCGCGGTAATAACATTTCTTCCTATGTTTTTTGAATCTTAATAAACCACGGTAATACCATTTCTTCCTATGTTTCTTGAATCTTAACAAACCACGGTAATAACATTTCTTCCTATGTTTTTTGAATCTTAACAAACCACGATAATACCATTTCTTCCTATGTTTTTTGAATCTTAACAAACCACGGTAATAACATTTCTTCCTATGTTTTTTGAATCTTAACAAACCACGATAATACCATTTCTTCCTATGTTTCTTGAATCTTAACAAACCACGGTAATAACATTTCTTCCTATGTTTCTTGAATCTTAATAAACCACAGTAATAACATTTCTTCCTATGTTTCTTGAATCTTAATAAACCACAGTAATACCATTTCTTCCTATGTTTCTTGAATCTTAATAAACCACAGTAATACCATTTCTTCCTATGTTTCTCGAATCTTAATAAACCACGGTAATAACATTTCTTCCTATGTTTTTTGAATCTTAATAAACCACGGTAATACCATTTCTTCCTATGTTTCTTGAATCTTAACAAAACACGGTAATAACATTTCTTCCTATGTTTTTTGAATCTTAACAAACCACGGTAATACCATTTCTTCCTATGTTTCTTGAATCTTAACAAACCACGGTAATACCATTTCTTCCTATGTTTTTTGAATCTTAACAAACCACGGTAATACCATTTCTTCCTATGTTTCTTGAATCTTAACAAACCACGGTAATACCATTTCTTCCTATGTTTCTTGAATCTTAACAAACCACGGTAATACCATTTCTTCCTATGTTTCTTGAATCTTAATAAACCACAGTAATAACATTTCTTCCTATGTTTCTTGAATCTTAATAAACCACAGTAATACCATTTCTTCCTATGTTTCTCGAATCTTAATAAACCACGGTAATAACATTTCTTCCTATGTTTCTTGAATCTTAATAAACTACAGTAATACCATTTCTTCCTATGTTTCTTGAATCTTAATAAACCACAGTAATACCATTTCTTCCTATGTTTCTCGAATCTTAATAAACCACGGTAATAACATTTCTTCCTATGTTTTTTGAATCTTAATAAACCACGGTAATACCATTTCTTCCTATGTTTCTTGAATCTTAACAAACCACGGTAATAACATTTCTTCCTATGTTTTTTGAATCTTAACAAACCACGATAATACCATTTCTTCCTATGTTTTTTGAATCTTAACAAACCACGGTAATAACATTTCTTCCTATGTTTTTTGAATCTTAACAAACCACGATAATACCATTTCTTCCTATGTTTCTTGAATCTTAACAAACCACGGTAATAACATTTCTTCCTATGTTTCTTGAATCTTAATAAACCACAGTAATAACATTTCTTCCTATGTTTCTTGAATCTTAATAAACCACAGTAATACCATTTCTTCCTATGTTTCTTGAATCTTAATAAACCACAGTAATACCATTTCTTCCTATGTTTCTCGAATCTTAATAAACCACGGTAATAACATTTCTTCCTATGTTTTTTGAATCTTAATAAACCACGGTAATACCATTTCTTCCTATGTTTCTTGAATCTTAACAAACCACGGTAATAACATTTCTTCCTATGTTTTTTGAATCTTAACAAACCACGGTAATACCATTTCTTCCTATGTTTCTTGAATCTTAACAAACCACGGTAATACCATTTCTTCCTATGTTTTTTTGAATCTTAACAAACCACGGTAATACCATTTCTTCCTATGTTTCTTGAATCTTAACAAACCACGGTAATACCATTTCTTCCTATGTTTCTTGAATCTTAACAAACCACGGTAATACCATTTCTTCCTATGTTTCTTGAATCTTAATAAACCACAGTAATAACATTTCTTCCTATGTTTCTTGAATCTTAATAAACCACAGTAATACCATTTCTTCCTATGTTTCTCGAATCTTAATAAACCACGGTAATAACATTTCTTCCTATGTTTCTTGAATCTTAATAAACTACAGTAATACCATTTCTTCCTATGTTTCTTGAATCTTAATAAACCACAGTAATACCATTTCTTCCTATGTTTCTCGAATCTTAATAAACCACGGTAATAACATTTCTTCCTATGTTTTTTGAATCTTAATAAACCACGGTAATACCATTTCTTCCTATGTTTCTTGAATCTTAACAAACCACGGTAATAACATTTCTTCCTATGTTTCTCGAATCTTAATAAACCAGAGTAATACCATTTTTTCCTATGTTTCTTGAATCTTAAACCACGGTAATACTATTTCTTCCTATGTTTCTTGAATCTTAACAAACCACGGTAATAACATTTCTTCCTTTGTTTCTTAATTTTGTAACAGTTTTTTATTTTAGCTAATTCTTGTGAAGAGGCACAAAACACGTTCTTGTTTTTCATTGTTGCTAGGCGATTTTATTCAAATTATTCCGTTAGATTCTGTTGTTTACTGAATGTTTCGCGCCTGTAGAAGGCTTACGTATAGAGCAGAAAGCGTGTGCATAAGAAGACAAACAAAAAACATGTTGATTGTCCAAGTAAATTACTTAATTAAATTTAATACGGAAAGATGACGTAAGCAGGTCAAAACGTTGTTCTGTACTTTTAATTAAAGGTTTAATACCCATACCAGCTGTATTGAATATATTTTTACTTCAAGTGGGTTTCTTATCATCATTGGACAGTAAATGATATGCTCATTGTCAGTTTTACATGAAATACAACCAAGTAACTTACAATTATTTAATTATATTTTGAAATAGTTTTATACCACAAAACCCTGAACTTTACAGTGAACATTTGGAAATGAATCAATTGTGTAATTTTATCTTCTTTTTTCAATATTTATTACTCTATTAACTGTAGTATCCGTCCCCTTCACAGAAGTTATGTAAAGTCATCATTAATTAATAAAAGGTCATTTTAGGACATGAAACGTTGCTTCCCTTATAAGCATTAACACTGTCTCATCAACTTAAAAAATAAATTCAAATAAGCTGAGTATTTATTGATCTTCATTGAAGTTTCCTGCACCCAACAAGTCTGAGGACAACTCATTCCAGAGGTCGAATGCTCCGTTACTGTTAGAAAATTGAAAGTAAGCTGAAGTTTTACCCTGTCAAAATTCACATATTTGTATCTTTTATTTTGCCAACATTCTTTATTATCTATTATAACAAAATGTATGAAACTGTTAACTCCTTGAATAATCTTTAACACCTCAATCATATCTCCTCCAACTTCTTTATTTCAAAATAAAACAAGTTCAAAGATATCTCTTCATATTTTATCCCATGTATTATTCTGATATCCTTATTTTAAGCCTATTTTAACAAATAAATGTATTTCTTAGGATAAGCTCAAGACTGAACACAATACTCCAACTGAGACGTAATTAGTGACTCGTACAACGAAACCGTATCTTATAGACTTATATTTAATATATGTGTAACTGCAACCTAAAATTATTATGGTGTTAATGACTCTTCCCAACATGTTAAGCATATTTGTCATACAACATTACTATAAGACATATTATTGTCTTTATCTAAAGTCTTACGGATTTTCGAATACTAGGAGAGTATAGAACAATAGTATTTCAAACACACAGTATTAACCGTATCCAGTAAGTTCTGTGTGCCATTTAATTATACCTCGAATAAAATTATCTGTGTGCCCTGGGGATGCAGCCCCTCTAGCTCATACCTAAATACGCCACTGACCATATCCATTGCTTACGACAGGTGTCGCTCAATCCAGATATTATATGGCTGGCTAAAAAAAACAACCGTCTCTTAACGAAAAGCATATAAAAATGTAAGAATATATCCATACCCAGATAAAATAAACGTTTGTGGTTATCGGTAAAATTATAGTGCTGCACAAATTAAAACCGAAATGCAATCTAATATATAATTTTTATTTTTTGGAATTTCGCGCAAAGCTATACGGGGGCTATTTGCGCTAGCCATCCCAAATTTAGCAGTGTAAGAGGAGAGGGAAGGCAACTAGTCATCACCACCCACCGCCAAGTCTTAGGCTACTCATTTACCAGCGAATAGTGGGATAATCTAATGTATTTTCGTAATGCTATTTCCAACTATGATTTTAATATTATGTCGCTCAGCAACAAAAGCATGGCCTGATATTGTTCTTGGACTATATACCAAAAGTGGATTTTGGTAAAACAATTAATGATCAACACCTTCTTTGAAACGTTAAGCGTCCAACATTTACTCTGGAACGCTTAGTAACGAAAATCTACCTTGAAATATTTAATGGCCAGTTCCATTCTAAAATGTGTAGTGGCAAAAGTTTATAGTAAAACATTTAGTGAACAAAGTTTAGTTTGAAAGGTTTATTGGCCAATGTTCACAATGTAATGTTTAGTTTTAATACTTAATATCAGCTTTGAAACGTTTAGTGACCAAAGATCACCGTGAAACATTTAGTGGACAATGTCCATAATGAAATGTTTAGTTTTAATACCTAATATGAAACGTTTAGTGACCAAAGGTCACCGTGAAACATATAGTGGACAATGCCTAAAACGTAGTGACCAAAGTACCATTATTTTTTTTAAATAAGCACGTGCAAGTTTGTTTTTTTTACAAAACTCCAACCCCTCTAGCCATCTAGTATTGGGCATCTAATATGTATATAAGAAAATGACTTGAATTCAAATATATTCTATTTATAGTAAAATAAGGTAGACTACCACACAACGGAAAACAAGTTATTAAACAAAGCATATAAACTCTGAAGACAAAACCACCTACACTGTTTAGAGGAGATATTTTAACACATCAAAGTGAAATCCTTTATCAAGAAAAAGTACATTATATGATTTAAACTCTCGTTTATAAGTACAAAATATAAGAAAATACATTATAAATTTATATTTATAAAAGATGAAAATAAACTATTTTAAGTAATACATGAAGAACCATTATGCAGGAAACACGAAATTCATTTTAAGAAATATCAAAGCACTTACTCCCCCGCTGGGATAACGGTAAGTCTACGGATTTGCAACGCTAGAATCAGAGGTCCGATTCCCCTTAGTGGATACAGCAGAAAGTTTGAATTCATAAAACAAATTAATGAAACAATCTGGAATATATAAAGAAAAAACTATCATGTCTTTTATTTATAATTCATTGAAACCAATGAGAACTGAATGAAGTGAAAGCCCTTTACTTTAAGTTGTCATTGTGTGTACATAGACGCAAGATCTAGTTGTTAGATTACTCAGCTTGCAACCCGAGGGTCGTGGATTCGAATCTTTTTCCTGAACATGCGCACTTGTTCAGTCATGGGATTGTTATAAGTGACGGTCAGTTCCATTACTTGTTGGTAAAGAGTGTTATTTACTAGCTGTCTTCGGTTTTAATATTTCAAAGATTAAATGCAAAGAAACAAATATAAACATACACATACGCATCGAGGGTCGCGGGTTCAAATTCTCGTCGCACCAAACGTGCTCGCCCTTTCAGCCGCAGGGGCGTTATAATGTTACGTTCAATCTAACTATTCACTGGTAAAAGAGAAGTCTAAGAGTTGGCGATGGGTGCTGATGACTAGCTGCCTCCCCTTTGGGACGGCTAGCGCAGATAGCCCCCGTGTAGCTTTGCGCGAAATTCACAAAACAAACCATACGCATCGAATCCTTATCTTCTTATTGAACTAATAAAGAAGCTGAAATAAAATGCAAAATTATTATTTATAAATTAATAGAATATTAAATAT